>NW_027512423.1:0-300000 GCF_048772815.1 Callospermophilus lateralis | reverse complement strand
GGATTTAGGGGGTGATAGTGGCTCTGTTTCTCTAGGATGCCTTAGAATATCTCCTGATTTGAGCGAGCATCTTTCCTAGGAGATTTCGTGTTGGCTTTGGCATGTTTTTGGAGGAGACGTCTTTGAGGGGATAGCATGCCAACCGCCATGCACCAGAGCATGTCATTCAGAGGTCTTGTGTTTGGGGATCCGTGGATCCATCCTCCTGCAGTCCTTCCTGGACCCTCCGTTATTATGGCCTAACGTGCTCATTCCAAGGGTGTGTCCTCCCCCAAGCGGAGGGGCCCATGGAGAACGAACCCTTATTGCAAGGGTAGAAGATGGTTGCTCAGAGCTGTTACTTATAGTTTTCTGTAAGAAAGAGAGATCTGTGGGGATGTAAACTTAATAAGCCTGTGAGAAGGGTTGAACATTCTTTTAAATGTTGGCAGTGCTGTCTTCCATCTCCAGACCATGATAGTGGACCTGTATGGGCTTAGAAACCAAAATATTAATCTGTTCTTTAATAAATTGTACCAGCCTCTTTATAATGCAGGGGCCTATGGACACCATTAAAAGTAAACCCAACAAAGGGACTAATAGGGGAAGAAGGTAGGGTAGAAATCCATTATGCCCAATCCAGAGGGGATTTTCAAATAGTTCCCTTTGTCTCTTTTCTGGATCTTCTTGAAGCTGCTTAATTTTAATGCGTACTATGCCTGATTTATTGGCATAAAAGCAGCATCGTTCCCCTAAGGCTAAGCAAATACCTCCCTGGTTAGCTGTCAGCAAATCTAAGCCTCGTCTGTTTTGAAGGAACACTTCTGCCAGGGAATTTATTTGGTCCTGCAAATCTTTAAAGGTTCCTGATAAAGTTTGTACATAATTTATAAGTTGTTGAGACAGGCGATGGTAAGAGTGAATAGCCGTGCCTAAGCCACTGTACCTGTGCCCACAGCAGCTGTTATTCCAAGGCTGGCAATGAGTGGTAAAGCCTGTATTGCCCACCTATGTCTTTTGACTAAAGTGTCTAGGCTAGAAATTGGTAGAGGTTCATCTCCTGGGACAATAGTTATATCAGGGAGTAATAAAGCAAGAACACAACCAATGGTCCAATTCGCTGGAAGCGTGGGAAGGCCGAGTTTCCTCCACACATAAAAACTGTGCCATTGGAGGGACAAAGAGATGGGGTGGGTGAGGAATAATTTTATACTGTTGAGCAATTTCCAAAGGAAGTAAGTCGAACATCAATATCATAGGTATTATTCTGCATCGCGCCTAAAAGAAATAATGTAAAAGTGCCTATAGGCTGTACTTTAAAGGGAAATCCGGGTTGGCATGTATTATCATTGTCCATGATAGAATTAATAGGAACTGCCATAGGCATGATTGCCCCTGCTGTCATGCAGAGCCAGCAATCACCAGTAAGGGTGGGGTTCGAATTATTAAGCTAGGAGAATGTAGTTTGCAAAATATCTAATGTATTGGTATCTAAACCTGGGAACTGGGATTTAGGCTACATTAAGGGATGATATGTGAGCTCAGGGATTTGGGGTTTCAAAAGTTTGTTTATCTGAGGATGCTTGACAGAATAAGTGGGTCCTCCACCATCAGAGACCCCTGTAGGGGCCTTAATGGGCCAGTAGGAAGGTTTTCCGACAGTGCCTTGGCACCCAGCTGACTGTAGCTTGGTGTATTTGCCATCTCCTCCATGGTCAAAGAGAATGGGGGTATAATGAATAGTGGTCCCCCTGCTGCATGAGTTTTAGTTAGGGAGGCTTCAAAAAATTGTTCTCCCTGTTTATTAACACAAAGTGAAGCCGACGCATAACAAGAGACATGCATCGCCTGGGTATGCGTACAAGTTGCAGAACAATTTTGGAGAGCTTTACTTGTACTAGGGGGAATAATATTTGGCTTGTTAACACATACCCATTTAGGCTGATGAACTCCTCCGAGATTATGGTCAACCTTGGCACGGAGGTAAGTCACCTTAGTCATGCAGTCAGCAGTCTGGGTCCAACTAGTGGGAGCCTCAGTCCAAAATCCTCCTTTGCATTCACGGGGGGGGGGGCAAAAAGGTACTCCATGATGTTGGAAATTGGAGGTCGAAGGCCTCCGTGTTCAAACCTGTTCAGCAGAATTGCCTTAAGCAGGATCCTCGCACAGATTGTTGGCTGTATCGAAATGGAGGAAAATTTGTCCTCAGGGGGAGGGCCTCCGTCCCTGGGTTGAGGTAAGTAATTTACCTGTTTAACCAGGCATTCTGGTAACCATCTTGGGGATGCTTGCTCTTGGTCCAAAACACAAGCTGAGCCTCATCCCCTGATGAGGATAGGATCTGGGCGTTTTCATTTATTTGTAATGGGATTGCACCACATAACAGGCGAGCGAACAGAATTGGACGAAGGATGCCAGTGTCTGTCTGTGGCCAAATGACCTTCACTGTCTAAGGTAAGAAAAATAAAGGCAAATAATGCATGGTTAAGGCGATCCCTGGGAGTGGTAAATACAAGGGCGGAAGCCTTAAGACGGGATAGCCAAGTCTTTAAGCTAAGCTGGGCAAGTTCCACATGCCTTGGCCCTGAGAGTTGTATGGAATTTCAGTAGTATGACAAAATTGCAAGGTAGCACAAAACTGTTTAAACTTGGCACTGGTATATGCAGGACATTTATCTGTTTTAATATGTATTGGTTTACCCATTACGAAAAAGGCTGAAACAAGATGAGAAAGGACATCTTTGGTAGCCTCTCCAGAATGTGGTGATGCAAAACTAAAGCCGCTGAAGGTATCTATAGAAACGTATATATATTTGGTTTTTCAAAATTCAGGAAAATGAATAACATCCATTTGCTAAACCTGATTGGGCTGTAATCCTCGGGGGTTAACTCCCAAGTGTTGAATGGGGAGGGAGACAGTGCAACCAGGGCATGCTTTTACTATTTGTCATGCATGTTGCCTGGTAATTTTCCAAAGTAATCGATGGCTCTGGGAATTTAGATGGTGAAGATTTTGTAACTCCATGGCCTTTTGAATGGAGCCAACAAAAATTGGAAAGATGGAACGTGTTGCTGCATCAGCTTGGGCATTACCTTGTGTTAGAGGGCTCAGAAGGTCAGAGTGTGTCATGATGTGTCCTAAGGAAAATGCATGTTTTCTGGCCTGAATTAGCTGCTGAAGCTGGTGAAACAGAAAGGGGAAATTGGAAGAAGCCATAATGGTGGGTGAAATCTCCAGCAGGGGCACAGAATGAGCAATGTAGGCACTGTCTGTATAAATATTAACAAGATTATCAAAAAAACTTTATGAAAACTTGTGTTATGGTGAACAATTCCACAAACTGAGCTGACTGATAGACAGTATCAAAGGTGGTAGGCTTGTTATTGACAACAAAGACTGCACGGCCATTACTGGAACCATCTGTAAAGACAGTAAGTTCTTGAGGAATGGGAGCCTTTTGAGTAATTTTGGGAAAAATAAATGAATGTAACTGGACAACATTTAAAACGGGGTCATTGGGGATGTGGTTATGAATTGTTCCCAAAAAGCCTGATAGGGCAATACCCCATTGATCCATGTCTCTAGTAAAAATTGTAGTAAGGGTTTGGTCCTTAGTATATGGAATTAAAATATTATCAGGGTCTTTGCCAAAATGTTGTCGAGAAAGCAAACGACCTTTAAAAATAAGAGAAGCTACCTGAGCAAGATAAACAGTAATAACCTTGGAGGATGTGGTGGATACAAGGACCAAAAGCAAGGGGCAGCCTTTATTTTTAAAATGTGGATCTCGCTGCCAAAATATTCCTGTGGGTGTATGAGGAGTGTGGAAAATAACCAGAACCAGAGGAAGGTTATAAGAAATTTGTGTAACAAACTTTTGGGCAATGGCTTCTGTGGCTTGGTTTAATGCATGTCATGCCTCGGGAGTAAGCTTTTGAGGGGAGGAGGGGTGGGAATCACCTATCAAAATATCATTAAGGGGCAAAAGTACACAAGTGGGTAATTTTAAATATGTTCCTAGCAATTGAATATCCCCCAGTAATATTTGAAATTCATTAAGTGTGTGAAGATGGTCCACACATATTTGTATTTTAGGAATTTGGATCTGATTATCTTGAAGTTTAAGACCCAAATAGGTATAAGGGTCCTGTGTTTGAAACTTATCTGGAGCTATCTGTAGTCCCAAGGTAGTGAGGTTTTGTAAAAGTCCAAGTAACAATTATTAAGGTCATGGGTATTAGGTGCAGCAATTAACAAATCATCCATATAATGTAAAATATAATTTTGTGCTCATCGCTCTCTCACAGGGTCTACTGCTTGAGCAACGTGTTTTTGGCAAAGACTAGAGCTGTTGGCCATACCTTGGGGAAGAACCTTCCATTGAAATCTCTGCATAGGGCCCTGAAAATTAATGTGAGGGAGACTAAAGGCAAAATAGGGTCTATCCTCAGGATGTAAAGGAATGGTAAAAAAGCAATCTTTTAAGTCAATAACCATTTTACAATAGTTTTTTTGGAATCGCCACTGGTGTGGGAATGCCTGGCTGTAGTGCTCCCATCGGGCGCATAACTTTATTAATGGCACACAAATATTGTAAAAGGCACCACTTGCCTGATTTTTTCTTGATAATAAAAATAGGAGTAATCCATGATGAGGTTGAGGGCTTTACATGGCCGGCTGCGAGCTGTTCCTGCACTAACGTGGAGGCAGCCTCCAATTTTTCTTGGGTAAGGGGCCACTGATCCACCAACACAGGAGTCTGAGTCTCCCAAATAACTTTATCTGCATGGGGTACAGGAGGGTCAGGGACTGACACTAAAAATCTGAATACACAAGTCCACATGTATTTGTTTTTGTATGGGTTGTATAGGCTCCACCAGTCCTTGTTTCAGTATCCCCAGGCCTGTACCAGGAACAAAATTCATAGGAAGCATTTGATGAGTCACCATGGAATTGGGACTGGCGAGAATATCTTCCAATAACTCAAAATATCTCCTCCCTATACGTTAACAGGGAGGTCAGAATCAACGAAAGGAGTGACAGTTGACTTATTACCATCTTTATCAGTGCAGCTAATAGACCTAGAGCTGACCAGAGGATTTTTTTATTTTCCTATCCCTTTACGGTCAGTCAAGGATGGAGTGTGGGGCTAACCTGATGGCTTGTATTTTTGAGAAATAATTGTGGCATCAGCTCCAATATCTAGAACTCCTTGGAATTCCTTTTCTTCAGTAAGTAAGGTAAGGGTGGGTCTATTGTGAGAAATGGGCTGAACCCAATACACATCAGAGAAGCCCAAGAAGGCAGTCCCCCGAGGTAGGTTTGGGTTTTGGAAATGCCTCCTGAATCCAAGGGAAGGAGAATTAATTGTGCAAGTCTTGTTCCTGCTGGGATAGCGGAAACTCCATTAATAGCAGTGGCCAGTATTTTTATTTCTCCAGTGAAATCATTATCATTAATGCCAACGAAGACCTGAACACCTTGTAAGGTAGTGGAGGCTCTTCCAAGATTAAGGGCACATGTATGAGATGGAGGGGGACACATAATTTCATTGGGTATTATCTGGGGCCCTTGCATTGGGTCTAATATTGTATTTGTGGCAGCACAGAGGTCCAATTTTGTGCTGCCTGGGGTGGCTAGTTGGAGGGAGGCAATTGTGGAGAAGGATTTTGTGGTAGGTTGGGAGTTTAGGAGGGAACAAACTTTATTGCTCCTGTGTTTGTCATGGGGGATGTTGTGGCCGGGGGCTGGCCCCGCAGGGAGTTTCCCGAGAAGTAGGAAGAAATAGGCTGTCTGAGGGCATTTGTCTTAGATCTACACTCACTGGCCCAGTCATGACCTTTACCACTTCTATGGAAAAGGGTAGCTGGGGGCGGTTAAGCCCCAGTTTGAGGAGACGCTATTCCTAGGCTTTGTTTGCCTGTGGGACACTCACATGCAAAATGGCCAGGTTGTTTACAAGTAAAGCAAGTACGTGAGCCAGGATTGTGAAAGGCCTTGGTAAAGGCGGTCCCTAAAGCCAGACCCATGGCATGGGCTGCACCCACGTCTGCACAGAGTCTAATAACTTCAGAAAGTTTCCCTTTATCCTTATGTGGTTGAAGAACATTCTGACGTGCTGGGTTGGCATTTTCAAAGGCAAGATGTTTTACATAGGTGCTTTCACCTTCGCTTGGTAAATCCTATAGGCTGTGGCAGGGTCCTGAGAGGTCGCGGGTGTTCTGAATGGTAGAGAGCTGCTTCCTTCTCCAAGATAGCGTCCTCCCCAGGGGTCAATGTGTCTCTGGGATTTAAAACTGGATAAAGGTGGTTTTTAATCATTGGAGCCTTATTAATTAGGGTCGTATTTTGAGGGGGACCAGGAAGGTTCTCAGGGTCCTGGGAAGACTGAGAAGGGTCTATGTCTATACTAATGATGGGCATGCAGAGGGGGGATGAGAGGTCTTTTGCATAATCTCTTCCCCAATCCTGACAAGTTGTAAGGTACCATTGTCAAAGCGAAAACTTTTAAGAATTTCATTAATTAAGTTCCAGTAAGAAAAGGTGGGAACTGGCATTTTTTCTGGGCCAAATGATTCATAATAATCTTTTAAACAGTCTCCTACTCTAAGCCATTTTTGCCATCAATGGTCCCTTCAAGAGGAAACCATGGACACAATTCTCCTATGTATGAAAAGAAAAATTTTAAGTTCTTTTTCTTAACATGTGCCCCTCATGTCTTGAAGGACTCCTTGAGGCCTGAAATAAACAAATCATGTGACGATACTGCTTGTCACATGGTGCGTCACTCACCGTGCATCATCCCCACCTTCCTCCTGGATATGTCTCCGGGTGGTGTCTGCTGAGGCGATCGTGAGCTCCTCTTGACCAAGTCTTCCAGGAGGAAGGGGTTCCCCCTCAGTCAAAGGCTTGAGCCCCAGTCGATGGGGGCCAGATGTCCCGGCCGGCAGGACACATCAACGTGGTCAGCGAACCTAGATGGGGAGGAATGAAGGGACAAGAGGCATGAGAGATGAGAGCAACACAGGAGTTCTGATCAAGCTGCAAAATTTTATTGTTCACACATGGGTATTAATATGCTGGATATGGGAAAGCTCTCTTATCAGCAGTTCCTGGATGTCTTCACAAGGTGAGATAACTTCAGGATGTTTCTGGAAGAAAGATGGCCACAGGATGTCTCAGGGACATATATGGCTACAGGATGTCTTCCAGACAGGATGTCTCCTGGGGGCTGTTTCTTGTAAGTGTCAGGCTGTTCTTTGAAGAAGAATTCCTTCTACCCCTGACAGTCAGGGATTCAGTATTTCGAATGGAAAATTGGAAAATGAATCCAATGTGTAGGCAAATATGTGCTACCCAAAAATCTTCCCACTCTCATTCAGAACAATGCCTTGACATTTCCTTCACTCCAAGTAAGACATAATTAGAGGAGAAGAGTTAGAAATCTGTGAATACATATCGGTAATGGAAAATGCTCAGGAGTTCACAACCTTCGAGGTTGTAGAGGAGTTTCCAAAAGTAAAGGACAGGGTAAAAACTCCAAAAACATGGAGCTCTGCTGGCCTAAAGACTTCTTGAGAAACTGCCTCTGAGATTGGGCACCTGAAATATATGTTGATGACAGGAGCTTTAGCTTCCTTTGTAGTGAGACCATCAAAGCTGGGTCTGCATCTATATGACCTGGAGGACATGGTTTCTTTTTTTCCTATGAACATGAAGCAGTAGGGCTGAATTCTCTCTTTATAGGTAAACTGTTGCCACTGGGGGCTAAGTGTCTTCCAGTGTGGACTGTGAAGCCATTTGGTCATCCTCCAATTTTCGTGGTGTTTCTTGCAGCTGCACTGGGAGTTTGGTATTTGCTTCACAAAATACGAGAAGTTCAAATGGGACACAGTGATGGAGGGAGTTCTGTCACGTGTGGTGGGTAAGGGTCTGCAGGAGAATGCACCAACCTGGCTTATATCCCACATAGCTTGCCCCCTTGACCACAGCAATCTGATTCTAAACATTGCCCTGCAACCTGTCCATATAACAAGATGCTTTTACATACAAGGGTATGGGGGCTGCACCATATCAGTCACAAGGCATTTGAAAGTTAATGGCATATCCACATCAGCCCACCACAGATGTTTTAACACACACCTGCACACCACTGCTCTAGGCCGACTACTCATCAGGCTCCAAGTTACTGGCATCTCTGTTCTACACCATTTTCATGAAACCCAGTCAATCAAGGCACTGTCTGGTACATTCATGATCAGCAATAGGACACCTAAAGGTTCTCCAGTGCCACCAGGTGATGGGAATTTCCAAACTTTAATGATATTTATCTAGGCATTTTTCATGGATGAATTTGAAGGCACTGTGGGTTTCAATTTATTCAGGAACCATTAAATGGAGAAGAAGCTCATTTCAATGAAAGCTCTGGAGAATTCTAACAGGCAAGGCTTCCCAAAGACAGGCTAAAAGGTCACATTAAGCCAGGCATTTGAGGTCTACAATGTGAGGTCCATGTGTGTTTTGACTTGCAACGATGGCTGCCAAGTCTTTAAGAATAAAATCATGTGATGTCCTTCCTGAGATTTCCAGTGCTCTTCGGAAAGCCTCCCTGGGCCTAGATCTCAGTTTCCAAGGGCGACTCTCATGTGTGGCCTCCTAAAATCCCAACACAATACATGGCAATACTTCTTTGAGGTCAGTTCCAGAACTCAGTCTCTAAGGGGAATCACATAAGGGTTCAAGCCCAGGTGGACAGAGCCATGTCTTCCAACGGCCACAAAAATGACCACAATTAAAACCAAAACACTCCCACATGACACACCTGATGCAAAGACCTTCCTGACTTTCAGGGCAACAGAAGAATCGGTAAGCAAAATGTCCAAAGCAGGGTTTTTCCAATGAGGCATTCCTGGTCTCACTGATATCTGAGCTTTCTGAGATGCTCGCCATTCCCTTCACCTATCCAGTACATGGCCATGTCACAGAGATTTGAGGTGGTACATATATTTGACACAAAACTATGAGCCTATTCTGGAGAGTGCACACAATTCAGGAAGAAAACAGGAACTTAAGAAGTTAGCAGGTGTTCCCCATCGATAAGTCAAGCCGCAGTCCATTCATGAATTGGGCAGGATGAAAGCTGAGAAGCTTTCTACTAGACAGGACTCACCAATTGATGCATTTTCTTTTCTAATGTCTACAACCAGGGACACAGTGGTATAAACAGACATAGAAACACTCGCCTTGTCAAATGACTTACTAGAAACAGTTCCCTCCAAACCAAACAAACCGCCATTCCTACCTATTCTCAGAATATGAGACAAAACCACAAACCCACACCCACACCCACAAAGACAACTCCTTCCCCCATGTAGGTCTGTGACTATCCGGAGTGTCCTCTGACTGGTGGGCCATACTATGTTCCAATGAAATGGCCTGTCCTGTCTCAGATCTGGTCTCCTTGGCCAACTCTGTGAAGTTGTCAGGAGCCAGCAGTGAGCCACTACCTACTTTCTCAGGAAAAGCCCCTCTTCGGAGCTTTCCTGGTTTTGGCCGTCCTCACATCAGTAGGTAGCAAGAATGATTGACTCTGTCCTTGGTAAGTCCAAACAAGTGAGACCACTGGGACTGGGACTGCCTCTTGGTGCCTGGCTTCTTGGATACCAAGTTCAGAGAGTTTCATCAACAAAGAAGTGAGGTGAGGTCACTTCCTTAAGGAACTGAATCAGATCACTGCCTTGGTAACCACTTTGTCCTAACAGTTGCTTCCAAGACTACCATGAGATGGAGGCTGCCCCTACTTTCTGTGACACTTTCACAAGGTAGAATGGTATATCAACCATAGGCACCTAGGAACAGCTCTCCACACCAACCTGGTTTGGTCCATCTTCTCTACATTAAGAAGAGAGAGGCTGATTCATAAACAACCCTTCATCCTGACCAGGTTGTTTTCCATGGAAGCTGACTTTTGCTCTCTCAGGTCCTTCATAGTTGTCTACATCTTCTCCAGGGATCATTTCTGCATGGACCTTGAGGTTCTCAGGAGGTGGAAGATCCCCTACATTCCTGTATTGTAAGACCAACTCTGTCCCTGCTCTTCTGTAAAGTTAGATTGAGGGAACAGTGTATGGTTAGGGTTAATAATATGTTCAATTTGAATTAGGAATCATTCTGCTGGATGAATAATGGTACTGGGAACCTGCGACATTTATAAGTATATATAGGTGAAATATATGTATGAAAACAGAAATCTAAGTAAGATTTGAAGCGCAGAATGGGGATGGGCCCTTGATTGTGATACTTAGCGTTGAATTATGTTCTGCACAGATGTCTGAGATAGATCGATATACAATGGCATTAGACCCTGTACCTTGGATTATTGAATGTATAAGAGAACATCCAGTCAAAAAGGGATAATGGGTAGGATTAGGAAGATAGTCAGTAGGTTTAAGAAGAAGAGTGAGTATAGGATTTGGAACAAAAGTTCCTTAGCAATAGGGTTTGGATTAGAGTGTGAATGTAAGTGTCAGCACAATTGAAGAGTCAGTCACAATGATGAACTGCGGAAAGTATGTAGGAAAGCTGATATAAATAGAGACATTATGAAATCAGGAAAAGTATAAACTGAGAGATAGGATTAGATATTTTCAACAGGGTTGAGTTTGAATATATAATCTTAGCAAGAAACAAACATGTTGTCACAAATAGGATTGAATTTTGAGAGCATTAGCCAAACTTGATATGGATGGTTTTAGTAATCCATGTTCACTTTACATTTAGGCTTTGGTGCAAACATAAGTGTGACCATTTCTTTTTGTGTCCAGAATATTACTGTGATAAAATGTATATGTAGATCAGATGACATGAGTATTTCTTCCACCATTACTGGGAGCAAAATTTTGAAGACGTATAAATTAGTATTGGGTTTACAAAGAGGTGTACTCTGTGTCTATGAATATAGAGACAATGCATGAATAGACAATAGTGTGAATAAATAATATAACTGGTTCCACTTTAAATAATGGATTGATTTGATATCTGAAAATATATAAGAAATCTTATATTGATATTCAATCATTCATTCCAACCAGTTATACATCTAATAGTAATATTAGGGTTATAGTTTATCATGAAGGGTGTGTGAGTTTTGCTTCAAATATGATTATGGAAATCGAAAATAATATGTTTGGAATGAAGTCTCATGAAAAAACCAGTCAAGAAACATCGAGGATTACATGTGTTCTAAAGCAGAAAATGATTGAAAGTGAAACAAATGCCTATAATTTTGCTAACGTATGGATGAAATATATATCCTATAATGTGCATAAACTGAAGAAATTGTAACATACCAGTGGTGAATAAGAATGAACATCAAAATACACATCATGTCCCATAGGAATCTACTTGCATTGATGACAAACTGGATCAATTATTGTAGAAATATTAGGATTTGTATCCACCATTCACTGAAGTTATTTTTCATTTCTAGGAAAAAAATATGTATTTCAGGTGGATGAATATTTCCGTGAATAATCTTGTGAAATGTTAACTCTAAATCCACATACATGAATATGAATGAATTTAGGGAGTGTATAATAAGACACATATATTTTATATTTTAAAAAAATTTAGTGTGTGTGTGTGTGTGTGTGTGTGTGTGTGTATATATACACACACACACACACACACACACACACACAGATACATTAAAAATTAGCAATACATATGCCAATCGAAATTCACCATGAAATATATATCATCCACAGATCCAAAAATATTCATTTTACTGAACATGGATTTATGTATAATGTTGTTCAACTAGGAAGCTCACCCATAGTTTGAAATTTCAGTTTCAACAGCGTTTAGGTGGAGTGATCTATTCTCACAATTTCTATCTGCCAAGTCAGCCACCTCACAAGAGTGTACCTGTGGTACCAGGTAGAATTCTATATGTGCATATAAAAATACATGTGCTGAATAGGCTACAGAGAAAGGGAGACAGGAATTCACATATTTGTTTACTTTAAGTACCCATGGAACTATTTCAATTAAAAATTAACTTGAATTATAACACCTACACTTTATCATGCAAAAGCCAAGTCTAACTATACACCATGCCTCCTCTGAAATGCTTGCATTTCTATTCTGTTTGGGTTATTTTACTCCATCATATTAGGATTAGTAGTAAGAGTCTATTAGGGTATGGGTTAGTGTCAGTTATTCAGTATTTCAAATGGAAAATAGAAAAATAAATCCAATGTGTATGCAAATATGTGCTACAAAAAATTCCCACTATCATCCAGAACAATGCCTTGACAATATCTTCGCCCCTAGTAAGACACAATTAGAGAAGAAGAGTTAGAAAATCTGTGAATACATACCTGGAATGGAAAATGTTCAGGAGTTCACAACCTTGGAGGTGATAGAGGAGTTTCCAAAAGTAAGGGACAGTGTAAACACTCCACAAACATGGAGCTATGCTGGCATTAAGACTTCTTGAGAAACTGCCTCTGAGGTTGGACACTTGAAGAATATGTTGTTGTCAGGAGCTTTAGCTCCCTGTGTACGGAGACCATCAAAGCTGGGTCTGCATCTATGTGACCTTGAGGATATGGTTTCTTATTTTCTAATGAACATGAGGAAGCAGTGATGAATTCTCTCTTTGTAGATAAACTGTGGCCACTGGGGGCTAAGTGTCTCCCTGTGTGGACTTTGAAGCCATTTGGTCATTCTCCAATTTTCGTGGTGTTTCTTGCTGCTGCACTGTTTCTTGTATTTGCTTCACAACATACAAGGATTTCAAATGGGTCACAGTGCTGGTGGGAGTCCTGTAAGGTGTGGTGGGTCAGGGTCTTCAGGAGAATGCACCAACCAGGCTTCTATCCCACATTTCTTGCTCCCTTGACCATAGCAACCTGATTCTGAACATTGCCCTGAAACCTGTCCATATAACCAGATGCCTTTTCATATAATTTTCTGCTGGCTGCACCAAGTCAGTCACAAGCCATTTGGAAGCCAATGACACACCCACATGGCCACACCACAAATATATTATCAGACAACTGCACACCACTGCTCTAGGCCCACTACTCAGCAGGCTCCAACTTACTGGCATCTGTGTTCCACACCATTTTCAAGAACTCCAGTCAATCAAGGCACTGTCTGGTACACTCATGAGCAGCAATAGGACATCCAATGGTTCTCCAGTGCCACCTGGTCATTGGTAATTTCAAAAATTTCATGGTATTTATCTATCCATTGTTCAAGAATGAAGTTGGAGGCACTTTGGGGTTTCCATTCATCCAAGAACCATTAAATGGTGAGGAAGCTCATTTCAATGAAAGCTCTGGAGAACTCTCACAGGCAAGGCTTTCCAAAGAGTGGTCAAAATGTCATATGCAGACAGGCCCATTGAGGTCTAAAATGTGAGGTCCATGTGTGTTTTGACTCTTAACTATGGCTGCCAAGTCTTTCAGAATAAAATCATGTGATATCCTGGTTGAGATTCTCAGTGCTCTGTGGAAAGCCACCCAGGGCCCAATCTCAGGTTTCAAGGGTGACTCTCATGCGTGGCCTCCTACAATCCGAAAACAATTAATGGCAATACTTCTCTGAGGTCAGTTCCAGAACTCAGTCTCGAAGGAGAATCACACCCGAGTTCAAGCCCATGTGGACCCAGTCATCTCTTCCAACCGCCACACAAATGACCACAATTGAAACCAAAACATTCCCACATGACCCTCATCTTCTTCCATATAGACACTCATCATAAACTCTTGCTGGAGGTTTCCATGAGGAGCGCAGCCCAAGGCAATGTCCAAAATATGCACCCTTGCCCGTCATTTGCCTAAAATGAGGGTGGCCTTGACACCCTTCCTGTGAACCAGGAGTGATCAAATAGGCCTGCCTTTAATACTGCTCTGCTTCTCCAATTTGAGGCCAACTGACTGTCAGGTATAGATTCTTTATGTGATTTGGCATCATGGGAGAACCCAAGCACTTCTGCAGGATTTCAAAGAACTCATTTGACCCAGAGGATCCTATTCTCACTTGATGGAGGTTAGGAACCTAACAGAGGAAGGCAAGAAACTTCATCCACAATGACTGATATTTTTACCATTTTCGTTTTCTATACACACATGGGAACTTTCTTTATATCCATCAGGTGCTGAGAATCTAATCCATAGCCTGACCCAAAGGCAAGCAGCTGATTCAGACACATCCCTTTCGAAAGCAATTAAGCAAAGCACCACAGGTGATGCCCATTCATTTGCATTTAAAAACTGTTTACTTCAGGCTTCAAAAAGGAGTGGCCTGAGGTAAGGACCTTCCTGACATTCAGGGCAACAGAAAAATAGGTAAGCAGAAGGCCCAAAACAGTGTTTCTCCACTGAGACTTTCCTGGTCACACTGATATCTGAGTTTCCTGAGATGCTCGCCATTCCATTCAGCTATCCAGTACATGGCCATGTCACAGAGCTTGGAGGTGTTACATATCTTGGACACAAAACCATGAGCCTATTCTGGGTAGTGGCCAAAATTTAGGAAGAAAACAGGAACTTAGGAAGATAGTAGGGGTTGCCCATCCATAAAGCAACCTGCAGTCCAGTCATAAATTGGGTAGGATGAATGATGGAATACTTTCTTCTAGACAGGACATATTCATTGATGCATTCTCTTTTCTTATGTCTACAACCACGGACACAGTGAGATACACAGATATAGAAACACTCACATTGTCAAACGACTTTTTAGAAGCAGTCCACTCCAAACCAAACAAATCGCCTTCCCTACCTATTCTCAGAACATGAGACAAAACCACAAACTCACACCCACACCCACAAAGGCACTTCCTTCCCCCAATATGTCTGTGACAATCCGGAGTTTCCTCTGACTGTGGACCATATTTTTACCCTGAACTGGCCTGCCCTGTCTCAGATCTGGTCTGCGTGGCCAAATCTGTGAAGTTGTCAGGAGCCAGCGATGACCAACTACCTGTTTTCTTAGGAAAGGACCCTCTTCAGAGCTGTGCTGGCATTTGGCCATTCTCACATCAGTAGGTACCAAAAAAGACTCTCTCTGCCCTTGGTAAAACCAAACATGTGATCCCACTAGGACTGTTACTGGGACTGGCTCTGGATGCCTGGCTTCCTGGATCCCAAGTTCAGAGAGTTCCATCACCAAGTAAGTTAGGTGAAGTCACTTTCTTCATGAAATGAATGAGGTCACTGCCTTGGCAACCACTTTGTCCTAACAGTTGCTGCCAAGGGTCTCATGAGATGGAGGCTGTTCCTACTTTCTGTGACACTGTCACAAGTTAGAATGGTATATCAACCATATGCACCGGGGAACTTCTCTCCATACAGGCCTGCTTTGGTCCATCTTCTCTACATTAAGAAGAGAGAGGCTGATTCAGACACATCCTTTCATCTTGTCCAGGTTCTTTACCATGTCAGAAGACTTTTGCTCTCTTTGGTACTACATAGCTGCCTACAACTTCTCCAAGGATCATTTCTGCATTGACCTTTGAGGTTCTCAGCAGGTGGAAGATCCCCTACATTCCTGTATTGTAAGACCAACTCTATCCCTGCACCTCTGTAAAGGTAGATTGAGGGAACAGCGTATGGTTAGGATTAATAACAGGTTCGAATTCGGTTGGGAATCATTCTGCGGGATGAATAATGTTATTGGGAACCTGCGAAATTTAAAAGAATATATAGGTGAAATATAAGTTTGAAAACCCAAATCTATGTAAGTTTTGAAGCCCAGAAGTGTATTGGGCCCTTGGGTAGGATACTTAGCTTTGAATTATGTTCTGCACAGATGTCTCTGATTAATCGCTATACAATGGCATAGGACCTTTACCTTGGATGATTGAATGTCGAAGAGAACATGCAGTCAAAAAGGGATAGTCAATAGGATTAGGAAGATAGTCAGTAGGTTTAGAAAGAAGAGTGAGTATAGGATTTGGACAAAAACTTTTTTAGCAATAGGGTTTCGGGTAGAGAGTGAATGTAAATGTCAGCACATGTGAAGAGTCATTCACAATGATGAACTGGGGAAAATATGTAGGAAAGTAAATATCAATTGAGACAAAAGGAAATCAGGCAAAGTATAATGTGAGTTACAGGATTAGACATTTTCAACAGGGTTGAGGTTGAATATGTAATCTTAGCAAGAATAAAATATGTAGTCACCAATTGGATTGACATTTGAGAGCATTAGGCAACCTGGACATGGATGTTATTACTAATCCATGCTCACTTTCCATTTAGGCTTTGGTACAATCATAAGTGTGACCTTTGCATTTTGTGTCCATAATATTACTGTAATAAAATATATATGTAGATCAGGTGACATGAGTATATCTTCCACCATTTCTGGGAGCAATATTTTGAAGACGTATAAATTAGTATTGGGGGTACAAACAGGTGTACCCTGTTTCTATGAATATACAGATAATGCATGAATGTAACATACTCTGAATAAAACCTATACTCATTCCACTATAAATAATGGATTGAATTGATATCTGAAAAAATACAGGAAATCAAATATTGATATACAGACATTCATTACAACCAGTTATACATCAATGATAAAATTAGTATTAGGATTTTCATGAAGAGTGTGTGAGTTTTGCTTCAAAATTGATTATGGAAATCGAAAATAATGTGTTTGGAAAGAAGTCTCATGAAAAGAGCAGTAAAGAAACATGGAGGAATACATGTTTTCAGAAGCAGGAAGTGATTGAAAGTGAAACAAATTCCTATATATTTTTGAACTTTTGGATGAAATATATATATTATGATGTGCATAAACTGAAGAAATAATAATGTCCCACTGTTGAATAAATATGAACGTCAAAATACATATCATGTCCCATAGGAATCTACTTGCATTGATGTTAAACTGGGTCAGTTACTGTAGAAATATTAGGATTTGTATAGACCATTCACTGAAGTTAGTTGTCAGTACTAGGAAACAAATATGAATTTCAGGTGGATGAATAGTTTGGAAAATAATCTTGTGAAAAGTTGATTATAAATCCACATAAATGAATATGAATGAATTTATGGCGTGTATAATAAGTCACATATATTACATATTTTGAAATATCTGGAGAGTATATATATATATATATATATATATATATATATATATATAGAGAGAGAGAGAGAGAGAGAGAGAGAGAGACAGAGAGACAGAGAGAGAGACATTAAAAACTAACAATATATATGCCAATCAAAATCCATCATGAAATATATATCATCCACAGATCCAAAAATATTCATTATACTGAACATGGATTTATGTATAATGTTGTTCAACTAGGAAGTTCACCCATAGTTTGAAATTTCAGTTCCAATAGCATTTACGAAGAGTGATCTCTTCTCACAATTTGTATCTGCCAAGTCAACCACCTCACAAGAATGTACGTGTGGTACCAGGTAGAATTCTATATGTGCATATAAAAATACATGTACTTAATAGGCTACAGAGAAAGGGAGAAAGGAATTCACATATTTGTTAACTTTAAAAACACATGGAGAACTATTTCAAAAAAAATTTGCAAGATTTATAACTCCTACCCTATATTATGCAAAAGGCAAGTCCAAGTATACACCTTGCCTCCTCTAAACTGCTTGTACTTCTTTTCTGTTTTTTGTTATTTTTCTCCATCATATTAGGATTAGTAGTCAGAGTCTAGTTTGGAATTGGTTAGGGTTAGAGATTCAGTGTTTTAAAGGGAAATTGAAAAATGAATCCAATGTCTATGCAAATATGTGCTACCCCAAAATCTTCCCAGTCTCATCCAGAACAATGCCTTGACATTATCTTTTACCAAAGTAAGATACAGTTAGAGGAGAAGAGATAGAAAATATGTGAATACATATCTGGAATGGAATTTGCTCAGGAGTTCACAACCTTGGAGGTGGTAGCAGAGTTCAAAATAGTAAGGCAAAAGGTAAACACTCCTCAAACATGGAGCTCTGCTGGCCTAAAAAATTCTTGAGAAACTGCCTCTGAGGTTGGGCACTTGAAATACATTTTGTTTTCAGGAGATTTAGTTCTTTTATAGAGAGACCATCAAAGCTGGTTCTGCATATATGTGACCTGTAAGACATGGTTTCTTATTTTTCATTGAACATGTGGCAGCAGTGCTGAATTCTTTTTTTGTAGCTAAAATGTGGACACTGGGGCTAAGTCTCTCCCTGTGCTAACTGGGAAGACATTTGTTCATCCTCCACTTTTAGTGGTGTTTCTTGCTGCTGCACTGGGAGTTTGGTATTTGCTTCACGAAATAAAGGAGGTCAATTGGGACACATTGTTGGAGGGAGTTCTGTCACGTGTGGTGGGTGAGGATTTGCAGGAGAATGCAATAACCAGGCTTCTATCCCACATAGCTTTCCCCCTTGACCATAGCAACCTGATTCTGAACATTTCCCTGAAACCTCTCCATATAACAAGATGCCTTTACCTATTGGGTCTGTTGGCTGAAACCATATCAGTCACAAGCCATTTGGACGCCAATGGCAGTTCCACGTGGCCTCACCACAGATGTTTTGTCACACATCTGCTCACCACTGCTCTAGGCCCACTAATCAGCAGGCACCAACTAACTGGCATCTCTGTTCTACACCATTTTTATGAAACCCTGTCAATCAAGGCACTGTCTGGTATACTCATGATCAGCATCAGGACATCCAAAGGTTTTCCAGTGCCAACTGGTCATTGAAATTTCAAAAATTTCATGGTATTTATCTAGCCATTATTCAAGGAAGAAGTTGTAGTCACTGTGGGTTTCAATTCATTCAGGAAACATTAAATGTTAAGGAAGCTCATTTCAATGAAAGCTCTGGAGAACAATCACAGGCAAGGCATCCCAAATAGTGGCCAAAAGGTCACATGAAGCCAGGCCCATTGAGGTCTACAATGTGAGGTCTATGTGTGTTTTGACTCTCAACTATGGCTGCCAAGATTTTCAGAATAAAATCATGTGATATCCTGGCTAGATTCTCAGTGTTCTGTGGAAAGCCACCCTTGGCCTAGATCTCAGTTTCCAAGGGTGACTCTCATGCGTGGCCTCCTAACATCCCCACACAATTCATGGCAATTCTTCTCTGAGGTCAGTTCTACAACTCAGTCTCTAAGGAGTATTACACCAGAGTACAAGCCGAGGGGGACCCAGTCATCCCTTCCAACTGCCACACAAATTACCAAAATTAAAACCAAAACATTCCCACATGGCCCTCATCTTCTTCCACATAGACCCTCATTATAAGCTCTGGCTGGAGATTTCCATGAGGGGTGCAGCGCAAGAGAGTGTCCAAAATAATCTCCCTTGGCCCTCATTTGCCTAAAGTCAGGGTGGCCTGGACACCATTCCTGTGAACCAGGAGTGATCAAATAGGCCTGCCATTACAACTACTCTGCTTCTCCAAATTGAGGCCTACTGACTGTGGGGTTTAGATTCTTTATGTGAAGTGGAATCATGAGAGAACCCAAGCACCTCTGCATGGCTTTGAAAAACTCATTTGACCCAAAGGATCCCTATACTCACTTGATGATTGTCTGCAACCTAATAGAGGAAGGAGAGAGACATCATCCACAATGACTGAATTTTGCCATTTTAGTTTTGGATGCACACATGGGATCTTTCTTTATATCCATCAGGTGCTGAGAATATAAGCCACAGCCTCACACAGGGCCAAGAGGCTGATTCAGACACATCCCATTCAAAGCAATTAAGCAAAGAGCCACGGGAGATGCCCAATCATTTCCATATGAAAACTGTTTTTTTCATGCTTATCAAAGGGTGGCCTGAGGCAAAGACCTTCCTGTCATTCAGTGAAACAGAAAAATAGGTAAGCAAAAGGCACAAAGCATGCTTTCTCCACTGAGACTTACCTGGTCACACTGATATCTGAGTTTTCTAAGAAGCTCGCCATTACCTTCAGCTATTCAGTACATGGCCATGTGACAGAGCTTGGGGTGGTACCTATCTTGGACACAAAACCATGAGACTATTCTGCAGATTGGTCAGAATTCAGGAAGAAATCTGAAACTTAGGAAGATAGTAGGTGTTGCCCATCGATAAGGCAACCTGCAGTGCAGTCATAAATTGGGCAGGATGAATGCTGGGAAGCTTTCTACTAGACAGGACACATTCATTGATGCATTCTCTTTTCTAATGTCTACAACCACGGACACAGTGTTATACACAGACATAGAAACACTTGCCTTGTCAAAAGACTATCTAGAAACAGTCCACTGCAAACCAGACATACCAGCTTTCCTACCTATTCTAAGAAAATGAGACAAAACCACAAACTCACACCCACAAACACAAAGCACCTCCTTCCCCCAAGTAAGTCTCTGAATATCCAGAGTGTCCTCTGACTAGCGGGCCCTACTATGTTCACCCGAAATGGCCTGTACTGTGGCAGATCTGGTCTCCTTGGCCAACTCTGTGTAGTTGTTAGGAGCCAGCGGTGAGTCACTACCTACTTACTAAGGAAAGGCCCGTCTTCAGAGCTCTCCTGATATTTGGCCATCCTCACATCAGTAGGTACCAAGAAAGACAGAATCTGTCATTGGTAAAACAAAACAAGTGAGCCCACGGGTACTGGGACTGGGACTGGCTCTGGATGCCTGGCTTCCTGGATCCCAAGTTCAGAGAGTTCCATCACCAAAGAAGTAAGGTAGGTCACTTCCTTCAGGAACTGAATGAGGTCAATGCTTTGGCAAACACTTTGTCCTAATAGCTGCTTCCAAGGGTCCCATGAGATGGAGGCTGCCCCTACTTCCTGTGACACTGTCACAAGTTAGAATGGTATATCAACCATAGACACACGGGAACAGCTCTCCACACAAACCTTGTTTGGTCCATCTTCTCTACATTAAGAAGAAAGTGGCTGATTCAGACACACCCCTTCATCCTGACAAGGTTGTTTGCCATGGAAGATGACTTTTGCTCTCTCAGGTCCTTCATAGCTGCCTACCTCTTTTCCAGGGATCATGTCTGCATGGACCTTTGAGGTTCTCAGCAGGTGGAAGATCCCCTACATTCCTGTATTGTAAGACCAACTCTGTCCCTGCTCTTCTGTAAAGTTAGATTGAGGGAACAGTGTATGTTTAGGGTCAATAACATGTTGGATTTGGTTTAGGAATCATCCTGCAGAATGAATAATGGTATTTGAAACTGCGATATTTACTAGAATATATATGTGAAATATAAGTGTGAAACTAGAAATCTAGGTAACATTTGAAGCCCAGAAGGGCATTGGACCCTTGATTGTGATACTTAGAATAAAATTACATTCTGCACAGAGGTCTCAGATAGATCAATATACAATGGCATAAGACCTTGTACCTTGCTTGATTGAATGTAGAAGAGAATATCCAGTCAAAAAAGGATAGTCGGTAGGATTAGGAAGATAGTCGGTAGGTTTAGAAAAAGAATGAGTATAGGATTAGGAACAAACGTTTATTAGCAATAGGTTATCGATTAGAGTGTGAATGTAAATGTCAGCACATGTGAAGAGTCAGTCACAATGATGAACTGGGGAAAATATGTAGGAAACAGATAGAAATAGAGCCATAATGAAATCAGGCAATGTATAAAGTGAGGGATAGGATTAGACATTTTCAGTAGGGTTGAGTTTGAATATATAATCTTAAGAAGAAACAAATATGTAGTCACCAATAGGATTGATATTTGAGAGCATTAGGCAAGCTGGACATGGATGTTTTTAGTAATCCATGTTTACTTTCCTTTTAGGCTTTGGTACAAACATAAGTGTGAGCTTTGCATTTTGTGTTCCGAATATTTCTGTGATTAAATGTATAAGTAGATCAGGTGACATGAGTATTTCTTCCAACATTTCAGGGAGCAATATTTTGAAGACATATAAATTAGTATTGGGGGTATAAAGAAGTGTACAGTGCGTCTATGAATATAGAGATAATGCATGAATAGACCATACTGTGAATAAATAATATAACTCGTTCCACTTTAAATAATGGATTGAATTTTTATCTGAAAATATATAAGAAATCCTATATCGTTATGCAATCATTAATTCCAACCAGTCATACATCTAATGGTAATATCAGAGTTATAATTCATCATAAAGTTTATGTGAGTTTTGCTTCAAAAGTGATTATGGAAATTGAAAGTAATGTGTCTTGAAAGAACTCTCATGAAAAGACCTGTCAAGAAACATGGAAGAATACATGTGTCCTGAAGCAGGAAGTGATTGAAAGTGAAACAAATTCCTGTAAATTTGCGAACTTGTCGGGAAATCTTAAGAGCCCCTCCCAGCTCTCCCTTGAGCGCGATAGCCAGACTGAGGGAATTAGGAGTGGCACGGGACTCGTGGTGCAGACCTCCAGGCCACCGCTCCCACCAGTGCTGAAAACTGAAGTCTCTTGCTCCAGCTTCCGGGGGCATGGCTTCCGGAGTGCAAGCAAATTCGCTGGGGGTTCTCAGGCCTAAGCTCTACAAACTTAGGGTCTGAGGGAGACAAACAGGGAGAGTGTGCCCAGGCGTTCATGAAAACAGGGCTCCTAGGAGCAGCAGACCTGGCATGTAGCCAGTATTGTGGTGAGTGTCACAGGTGAGTGGGGCCTGGCTTGAGGAAACACAAAAGAAGGCCCTAGGCACTCAGGATTGGACACCCACCCAGTCTGGGAGGAAGAGCTGCTGCACAGTGATTGGTTCCCACTTATTGAAAGGAGAAGCTTGGCCCAGTGGGCACAGCTCTACCTACTGGAAAAGAAGTTTATTGCAATCTATGACTGCATTTATTGTTATTATTATTATTTTAATTTGTTTTTTTTTTTTTGGTTTTTTTTTTTGTTTTCTTTTATTTTCATTTTTTGTTGCTGTTCTTTAACTTTTAAAAAATGTTTTAAAATTTTTTATTTTATTTTATTTTTTTCCAGGTCATGATGACCATCTGAGAACACAAATTTATTGCTTTTATTTTCCAAAATCCTCATAAAAGAACTTAAACACTATAAAAATAATCACACGGTATTACCATAAAACAACAAATGAAAGGGAAAAAAACATATTGGATCTCACCATTATGTATACACACAACACACACCTGCACAATCCCCCCAAACTAAAAGTAAATAGCGGAAAGATCAGTAGAGTGGAGGGAAGGGAACAGAAAGAGGGAGGAAAGGAGAAAAAGAGGAAGTACTGGGGACTGAATTAGAGCAAATTATATTTCATGCTTTTATAATTATGCCAAAATGAATCTTAATGTTATGTATAATCTTAATGTTATGTATAAAAAGAACCAATTAAAAAAAGAAATATGATAGTATACCAGTGCTGTGTAGAGCCAATAAAAAAATACCTATACATAAACTAAAAAAAATGTGAATTTTAAGAATAAACTGGAGTGGGCTAGAGTTGTGGCTCAGTGGTATAGCACTTGTCTAGCATGTGTGAGGCACTGGTTGGATTCTCAGCACTGCATATAAATTAATTAATTAAATAAGGATCCATCAACAACTAAAAAAAACTAGTAAAAAAGAATAAATTATAAAAAATAAATGAAAGTGTGTAGAAAATGTCATTTGAAGTAAAAATACAAAATCAGCTCTAAGTTGTTTGCAACACAAACACACAAGTTAAGTGGTGTTTGAAAATACAGGGAGCAAAAGCTATTGTATAAAAATTTTATTGATAATTCCAGAACATCTATTATTAATATCAATGTAAAATATGTATTTTAAGTGAAAGAACCTTTAATAAGACAGCAATTGTGTTAATTAATTAAAGAATCTAAAAATTAGATGAAAATATGATTTGTTTTTATTCAATGAAGCAAGATTAAATGATTGAAATATGATTTTAAGGAGAAATATAGGCACCACAATAAGTTTTAGGAATTTTGTGGATACAAAGATAATTAACTTAGGACAACTTACTATGATAAATGAGTTTACTTTAGTATAAAAATAGAATTTGCTCTCTGGAAACTGTGCACCCCTAATCCCCAAATCCCAAATCCAAAATGCCAAATCTAACGTGTTTTAGTACTGGAATGTGACAAGTGAAAAGTTTCCTACTTGGCTTCATTTGACAGGTTACAGTCAAAATGCAGGTATACTAAAAATGTTGTATGAAATTTCCTCCAGGCTATGGGTCTAAGGCATGTATGAAATATAAATGAATTTCATATTTACACTTGAGTCTTATCCCCAAGATTATGTTTGTATAAATATTCCATAATTCCAAAAAAATCCAAAATCTGAAATGCTTCTTGTTCTAAGCATTTTTGATAAACAATACTTAACCTATATAAATTGTTTCCCCCACAAGAAATAAACAAATTTAATAAGGTTAAAAACTTTCCAAAAATAAAATTTAAACATACTACAAAGCAAATAAATAACACATGAAATAATAAATTTTTTGGTGACTTAACAACTGGAAATTGTTTCATTTAACTTGCCCCTGGATCATAGATAAACTTCAAAATTATTTTCTTTTTTTTTTTAATGGCAAAATAATTTTATTTTATTTTATTTTTTTATTGGTTGTTCAAAACCCTACAAAGCTCTTGACATATCATATTTTATACATTAGCATACATTAGCTTCAAGTGAGTTATGAACTCCCTTTTTTAAACCAAGTAGAGATTGCAGAATCACATGGGTTACACATCCACATTTTTACATAATACCATACTAGTAACTGTTGTATTCTGCTGCCTTTCCTTTCCTCTGCAATCCCCCTCCCCTCCCCTATTTTGTTATTATTATTTTTTAAAATTTTAATTTTAATTTTATATTATCATTATCATTTTTTTAAAAAAATCATTTTCATTCCTTATTTTCTATTTTTTCTATTGTATTTCATTTCTTTTCAATTTTCTTATTTCCCATTCCTTGCATTCTACCTGCCTACTCTCATTCTCTTTAGTGACTTTTTCCCTTCCCTTCTAAAATCTTTCCTCCCAAGCATCAAATAAATTTATAAGAGTAAACAGTAACTCAGCAGTCAAACAGAACAAGAAGTAACATGAGCAGCATAAACAAGCAAGGAAGAAAAGGAGAACAAACAACGAAGAACACCCTAAATATTCAGGAGGACCAGGATTCATCAGAAAAGTGGTCATATAAAGAACTCAAGGAATACGTTAGACAGATGGAATGGAAACTTAAAGAAGATACGAGACAGAAAATCCAAACAGTAAAAGAAAACATTGAAAATGAATTACATAAACATATAAAAGAAAAAGTTAAGCATCTTTATCAGTGGATAGAGATTATAAAAAAAATCAAACAATAATTCTAGAAATGAAGGAAATGATAAACCAAATTAAGAACTCCATTGAGAGTATCACTAACAGAGTGGAGCAAGTAGAAGCCAGAACGTCAGAAAATGAAGAGAAAATATGTCATCTTGAAACGAGTCCAGCCAACTCAGAAAGGCTGGCAAAAAAATCACAAGAAAAACATCCAAGAGATTTGGGATAACATAAATAAAACCACACTTACGAGTCATCAGGATAGAGGAAGGTACAGAGACTCAAACCAAGGGAATGAGAAAACTGCTGAATGAAATAATTACAGAAAACTTTCCAGAAATAAAAAAGGAAATGGATATACAAATTGTAGATGCATACAGGACAAGAGCACACAAAATCACAGTAGACGAATGCCAAGACACATTGTTATGAAGATATCCAATATACAGAACAAAGAGAAAATAATAAATCTACAAGAGAATGGAGGCAGAATACATTCAGTGGTAAACCAATAAGGTTAACAACGGATATTTGATCACAGATGCTGAAAGCGAGAAGATCCTGGAAAAACGTATTTCAAACACTGAAAGACAATGGATGCCAACCAAGAATTATGTATCCAGCATAATTAACCATCAGGTACGACAATAAAATAAGAATCTTTCATGATAAACAAAAGCTAAAAGAATTTGAAGCCAGAAAACAAGCTTTACAAAGCGTCTTGAGCAAAACACTACACAAGAAAGAAATGAAAAAAAACAACCGAAACCATCAGTGGGAAGTACCTTGGTAATGACAGAGGCAGGGTGAAAGCTTATCATGGAGAAACAAACTAAATTTAAAAAAAGATAAATAATCAAACATAGCTGGCAGTACAAACCATACATCAATAGTAACTCTGAATGTAAATGGCTTCAACTCTCAAATAAAGCGACATAGGCTGGTAACTTGGATTAAATAAACAAATCCAACAATATGTTGCCTCCTGGAGACACATCTGAAATGCAAAGACACACAGGCTGAAGGTGAAAGGTTGGGAAAAAATACACCATGCACACTTATCCTCATAAGCAAGCAGGGGTGGACATCCTCATATCAAATAAAATCGACTTCAAGACTAAGTTAATCAAAAGGGATAAGGAAGGACATTATATACTGTTAAAAGGAACCATTCACCAACAAGACATAACAATTATCAATATTTATGCACTAAATAATGGTGCTACGATGTTCATGAAACAAATTCTCCTCAAGCTCCAAAATGAAATAGACCTCAACACAATAATTATGGGTGACTTCCACACACATCTATCACCATTGGACAGATCCTCCAAACAAAAGTTGAATAAAGAAAGTATAGAACTCAATATCACAATCAATAACGAACATGTAACTGACATATATAGAATATATCAACCATCATCAAGTGGATATACTTTTTTCTCAGCAGCACATGGATCCTTCTCAAAAAAAGACCATATATGATGCCATAGGGCAACCCTCAGTAAATGTAAAGGTGTGGAGATAATAACATGCATTTTATCTGATCATAATGGAATGAAACTGGAAATCAATGATAAAAGAAGGAAGGAAAAATTCTACATCACATGGAAAATGAACAATATGTTACTGAATGATCAATGGGTTACAGAAGACATAAAGGAGGAAATCAAAAAATTATTAGAGATAAATGTAATTATAGACACAACATATTGGAATCTATGGGACACAATGAAAGCAGTTATAAGAGGGAAATTCATCGCCTGGAGGTCATTCCTGAAAAAAAAGAAAAAAACAACAAATAAGTGAGCTCACACTTCATCTCAAAGCCCTAGAAAAGGAAGAGCAAAACAACAGCAAATTTAGCAGAAGGCAAGAAATTATTAAAATCAGAGTGGAAATCAACGAAATTGAAACAAAAGAAACTATTGAAAAAATTAACAAAACTAAAAGTTGGTTCTTTGAAAAAATAAATAAGATCAACAGACCCTTAGCCATGCTAAAGACGAAAAGAAGAGAAAGAACTCAAATTACTAACATATGGGATGAAAAAGGCAACATCACAACAGATGCTACAGAAATACAGAAGACAATTAGAAATTATTTTGAAAACCATTATTCCAATAAAATAGAAAATAGTGAAGACATCGATAAATTTCTTAAGTCATATGATTTGCCCAAACTGAGTCAGGAGGATACACACAATTTAAACCGACCAATATCAATGGATGAAATAGAAGAAGCAATCAAAAGACTACCAACCAAGAAAAGCCCAGGAACGGATGGCTATACAGCGGAGTTTTACAAAACCTTTAAAGAAGAATTAATACCAATACTTTTCAAGTTATTTCAGGAAATAGAAAAAGAGGGAGCTCTGCCAAATTCATTTTATGAGGCCAACATCACCCTAATTCCAAAACCAGAAAAAGACACCTCAAAGAAAGAGAACTACTGACCAATATATCTGATTAACCTAGATGCAAGAATCCTCAATAAAAATCTGCCTAATCGAATACAAAGGCACATCAAAAAAATTGTTCACCAGGATCAAGTAGGATTCATCCCTGGTATGCAACGATGGTTCAATATATGAAAATCAAAAAATGTTACTCATCACATCAATAGACTTAAAGATAAGAACCATATGATCATCTCGATAGATGCAGAAAAAGCATTTGACAAAGTACAGCATCCCTTTATGTTCAAAACTTTAGAAAAATAGGGATAACAGGAACTAACCTCGACATTGTAAAAGCTATCTATGCTAAGTCTCAGGCTAGCATCATTATGAATGGAGAAAAATTGAAGGCATTCCCTCTAAAATCTGGAACAAGACAGGGATGCCCTCTGTCACCACTTCTATTCAATATAGTTCTCAAAACACTGGCCAGAGCAATTAGACAGATGAAAGAAATCAAAGGCATAAAAATAGGAAAATAAGAACGAAAATTATCACTATTTCCTGGTGACATGATTCTATACATAGAAGACCCAAAAGGGTCTACAAAAGAACTACTAGAACTAATAAATGAATTCAGCAAAGTGGAAGGATATACAATCAAAACGCATAAATCAAAGGCATTTCTGTATATCAGCGACAAACCTCCTGAAACAGAAATGAGGAAAAACACTCCATTCACAATACCCTCAAAAAAATTAAATACTTGAAAATCAACCAAACAAAAAAGGTGAAAGACTTATACAATGAAAACTACAGAACCCTAAAAAGAGAAGTAGAAGAAGATCTTAGAAGATGGAAAAATATACCCTGTTCCTGGATAGGCAGAACTAACATCATCAAAATGGCGAAATTACCAAAAGTTTTCTATAGGTTCAATGCAATGCCAATCAAAATCCCAATGGCATTTCTTGTAGAAATAGATAAAGCAATCATGGAATTCATATGGAAAAATATAAGACCCAGAATAGCAAAAGCAATTCTAGCAGGAAGTGTGAATCAGGCGGTATAGCGATACCGGACTAAAACTATACTACAGAGCAATATTAACAAAAACAGCATGGCACTGGTACCAAAACTGGCAGGTTGACCAATGGTACATAATAGAGGACACAAAGACTAATTCACAAAGCTACAACTATGCTATATTTGATAAAGGAGCTAAAAGCATGCAATGGAGGAAATATAGCATCTTCAACAAATGGTGTTGTAAAAAATGGAAATCCATATGCAACAAAATGAAACCGAATCCCCTCCTCTTGCCATGCACAAAAGTTAACTCAAAGTGGAACAAGGAGCTAGATATCAAATAAGAGACTCTGCATCTGATACAAGAAAAAGTTGGCTCCGATCTACATAATGTGGGGCCGGGCTCCAAATTCCTTAACAGGACACCCATAGCAGAAGAGTTAATAACAAGAATCATCAAATGGGACTTACTTAAACTGAAAAGTTTTTTCTCAGCAGGATAAAAAATGAGAGAGGTAAATAGGGAGCCTAAATTATGGGAACAAATTTTTACTCCTTACACTTCAGATATAGCCCTAATATCCAGAGTATACCAAGAACTCAAAAAATTAGACAATAAGATGATAAATAACCCAATCAAAAATGGGCCATGGACCTGAACCGACACTACTCAGAGGAGGACATACAATCAATCAGTAAGTAAATGAAAAAATGCTCACCATCTCTAGCAGTCAGAGAAATGCAAATTAAAATCACCCTAAGAAACCATCCTACTCTAGTAAGATTGGCAGCCATTATGAAGTCAAACAACAAGTGCTGGCGAGGATGTGGAGAATAGGGTACTCTTGTACATTGCTGGTGGGACTGCAAACTGTTGTGGCAAATTTGAAAAGCAGTATGGAGAATCCTGGGAAAGCTGGGAATGGAACCACCATTTGAACCAGCTATTGCCCTTCTCAGACTATTCCCTGAAGACCTTAAAAGAGCATATTACAGGGATACTGCCACATTGATGTTCATAGAAGCACCATTCAAAATTGCTAGACTGTGGAACCAACCCAGATGCCCTTCAGTAGATGAATGGATAAAAAAATGTGGCATTTATACACCATTGAGTATTATGCATCATTAAAAAATGACAAAATCATTGAATTTGCAGGGAAATGGATGGCACTAGAGCAGATTATGCTTAGTGAAGCTAGCCAAACCCTAAAAAACAAATAAAAATGTCTTCTTTGATATAATTAGAGCAACTAATAACAGAGCAGGGAGGAAGAGCAGGAAGAAAAGATCAACATTAAACAGAGACATGAGGTGGGGGTCGGAAAGAGAGAGATAAAGGAAATTGCATGGTAATGGAGGGAGACCCTCATTGTTACACAAAATTACATATAAGAGGTTGTGAGGGGAATGGGAAAATTAACAAAGATATAAATGTATTACAGTAGATGGGGTAGAGAGAGAAGATGGGAGGGGAGTGGGGATACTAGAGGATAGAAAATGTAGCAGAATACAACAGTTACTAATAGGGCATTATAAAAATGCAGATGTGTAACACATATGATTCTGCAATCCGTATTTGGGATAAAAATGGGAGTTCATAACCCACTTGAATCTAATGTATGAAATATAATATGTCAAGAGCTTTGTAATGTTTTGAACACCCAATTAAAAAAATAAAAAAATAATATGAAATAAAATAATTGAAAAAAAAACACATGGAGAAATATTTCACTCTCTTCCAGAACAATGCCTTGACATTACCCTCACCCCAAGTAATACATCATTAGAGGAGAAGAGTTAGAAAATCTGGGAATACATAGCTGGAATTTAATATGCTCAAAAGTTCACAACATTGGAGGTGGTAGAGTAGTTTATTAAAGTAAGGGACAGGGAAAACACTCCACAAATATGGAGCTCTGCTGGCCTAAAGACTTCTTCAGAAACTGCCACTGAGGTTGGGCACTTGAAATATATGTTGTTGTCAGGAGCTTTAGATTCCTTTGTAATGAGAGCATCAAAGCTGGGTCTGCATCTATGTGACCTGGAGGACATGGTTTCTTATGTTCCAATGAACATGAGTCAGCAGTGCTGAATTCAATCTTTGTAGGTAAACTGTGGTCACTGGGGGCTAAGTGTCTCCCCGTGTGGACTGTGAAGCCATTTGGTCATCCTCCACATTTTGTGGTGTTTCTTGCTGCTGCACTGGTAGTTTGGTATTTGCTTCACAAAATACAAGGAGTCCACCTGGGACAAAGTGTTGGAGGGAGTTTCTCAAGTGTGGTGGGTCAGGGTCTGCAGGAGAATGCACCCACCAAGGTTCTATCCCAAATAGCTTGCCTCTTGACCATAGCAACGTGATTCTGAACATTGCCCTAAAACCTCTACAAATAAAAATACGCCTTTACATATAAGGGTCTGCTCGCTGCACCATGTCAGTCACAAGCAATTTGGAAGCCAATGGAAGATCCACATGGCTCCACCACAGATGATTTATCACACACCTGCCGACTGCAGCTCTATGCCCACTACTCAGCAGGCTCCAAATTACTGGCATCTCTGCTCTACACCATTTTCTGGAAACCCAGTCCATCAGGCACTGTCTGGTATACTCATAGTCAGCAACAGGATATCCAAAGGTTCTCCAGTGCCACCTGGTCATGGAAATTTAAAAAAATTTCACGGTATTTATCTAGCCATTTTTCAAGGATGAAGTTGAAGGCACTGTGGGTTTCACTTCATTCAGGAACCATTAAATGGTGAGGATGCTCATTTCAATGAAAGCTCTGGAGAACTCTCATAAGCATGGCTTCCTAAAGAGTGGCCAATGATCACATGATGCTAGGCACATTGAGGTCTACAATGTGAGGTCCATGTGTGTTTTGACTCTCAACTATGGCTGCCAAGTCTTTCAGAATAAAATTATGTGATACCCTGGCTGAGATTCCAAGTGCTCTATGCAAAGCCAACCTGGGCCTAGATCTCAGTTTCCAAGGGCAAATCTCATGCGTGGCCTCCTAAAATCCCAACTCAATTCATGGCAATACTTCTCTGAGGTCAGTACCTCAACTCAGTATCTAAGGGGAATCACACCAGAGTTCAAGCCCAGGTGGACCCAGTCGTCACTTCCAACCAACACCCAAATGACCACAATTAAAACCAAAACACTCCCACATGACCCACATTTTCTTCCATATAGACACTCATCATAACTTCTGGCTGGAGGTTTCCATAAGGGGCTCCGCCCAAGCCAGTGTCAAAAATAAGCTCTTAATTTGACTAAACTGAGGGTGGCTGTACACACTTCCTGTGAACAAGATGTGATCAAATAGGCCTGCCATTAATACTGCTCCGCTTCTCCAATTTGAGGACTACTGACTGTGGGTTTTAGATTCTTTATGTGAACTGGAGTCATGATAAAACCCAAGCACCTATGGGATAGAATCTGCAGGGCTTTGAGGAACTCATTTGAGACAAAGGATCCCTATTCTCACTTGATGGAGGTCACGAACCTTACAGAGGAAGACGAGAGACTTCATCCACAATGACTGCTCTTTTTGCCACTTTGGTTTTGGATGTACACATGGAATCTTTCTTTAGATCCATCAGGTGATGAGAAACTAAGCAACAGCCTCACACAGGGCCAATGGTCTGAATGAGACACATCTTTTTCAAAGCAATTAAGCAAAGAGCCACAGGTGATGCCCATTCATTTCCATTTGAAAACTGTTTTCTTCAGGCTTCACAAAGGGGTGGCCTAAGGCAAAGACCTTCCTGACATTTAGGGCAACAGAACAATAGGTAACCAAAAGGCCCAAAGCAGGGTTTCTCCACTGAGTCTTTAATGGTCATAGTGATTTCTGAGTTTTCTGTGATACTCGCCATTCCCTTCAGCTATCCAGTACATGGCCATGTCACAGAGCTTGGAGGTGGTATATATCTTGCACAAAAAACCATGAGCCTATTCTAGAGAGTGGCCAGAATTCAGGAAGAAAAGTGGAACTTAGGAAGATAGCAGGTGTAGCCAATTGATAAGGCAAGCCGCAGTCCATTCATAAATTGTGCAGGATGAATTCTGGGAATCTTTCTACTAAACAGGACATATCCATTGATCCAATATCTTTTCTAATGTCTACAACCATAGATAACAGTGGGATACACAGACATAGAAACACTCGCCTTGCCAAACGACTTACTAGAAACAGTTCACTCCAAACCAAACAAACCGACTTCCCTGCCTATTTTCAGAACATGAGACAAAACCACAAAACCACAACCAAACCTACAAAGGCACCTCCTTCTGCCAAGTAGGTCTTTGACTATCTTGAGTGTCTTCTGACTTATGGGCCATACTATGTTCCCCCGAAATGGCCACTCCTGTCTCAGATTTGGACTCCATGACCAACTCTATTTAATTGTCAGGAGCCAGCTGTGAGCCACTACCTGTTTTCTCAGGAAAGGCCCCTCTTCAGAGATTTCCTGCCATTTGGCCATCCTCACATGAGTAGGTACCAAGAAAGACTGACTCTGTCCTTGGTAAATCCAAACAAATGAGACCACTCGGACTGGAACTGGCCCTGGCTTTTTTGCCTGAATTCCTGGATCCCAAGATCAGAGAGTTCCATCACCAAGGAAGTGAGGTGAGGTCACTTCTTTCAGAAATTGAAAAATCTGTGGAAAGCAACCCTGGGCCTAGATCTCAGTTCCAAGGGTGACTCTTATGCGTGGCCTCCTAAAATCCCAACAAAATTCAATGCAATACTTCTCTAAGGTCAGTTCCACAACTCAGTCTCTAAGGGGAATCACACCAGAGTTCAAGCCCAGGTGGACCCAGTCATTTCGTCCAACCGCCACACAAATGACCAAAATTAAAACGAAAAGACTCCCACATGGCCCTCATCTTCTTACATATTGTCATTCATCATAATGTCTGGCTGAAGATTTTCATGAGGGGCAAAGCCCAAGAAAGTGTCCAAAATAAGCTCACTTGCCCCTCATTTGCCTAAAGTCAGGGTGGCCTGGACACCCTTCCTGTGAACCAGGAGTGATCAAATAAGCCTGTCATTAATAATGCTCTATTTCTCCAATTTGAGGCCTACTAATTTTCAGGTATAGATTCTTTGTGATTTGGAGTCATGCGAAACCCCAAGCACCTCTGCAGGGCTTTGAGGAACTCTTTTGACACAAAGAATCCATTTTCTCACTTGACAGAGGTCAGGAACCTAACAGAGGAAGGCAAGACACTTCATCCACAATGACTGATCTTTTTGCCATTATGGTTTTTGATGCACACATGGGATCATTCTTTAGATCCATCAGGTGCTGAGAATGTAAGACACAGCCACACACAGGCCAAGAGGCTAATTCAGCCACATCCCTTTCCAAAGCAATTAAGCAAAGAGCCACAGGTGATGCCCATTCATTTCCATTTGAAAACTCTTTCTTCAGGCTTCACAAAGGGGTGGCCTGAGACCAAGTCTTTCCTGACATTCAGTGCAACAGAACAATAGGTAAGCAAAAGGCCCAAAGCGGGGTTTTTCCACTGAGACATTTCTGTTCACACTGATATCTGAGTTTTCTGAAAGGCTGGCAATTCTCTTCCGCTATCCAGTACATGGCCATGTCACAGAGCTTGTAGTGGTGCATATCTTGGACACAAAACCATGAGCCTATTCTGGAGAGTGGCCAGAATTCAGGAAGAAAACAGGAACTTAGGAAGATAGAATGTGTTGCCTCTCGATAAGACAAGCTGCAGTCCATTCATAAATTGGGCAGGATGAATTATGGGAAGATTTATAGTAGACTGGACGCATCCATTAATGCATTCTCTTTCCTAATGTCTACAACAATGGACACAGTGGGATACACAGACATAGAAACACTCGCCTGGTCAAACGACTTACTAAAAAAAATCCACTCCAAACCAAACAAACCAACTTTCCTACCTATTCTCAGAACATGGCCTGACCTTTCTCAGATCTGGTTTCCTTGTCCAACTCTGTGAAGTTGTCAAGAAAAAGGGGTGAGCCACTACCTGCTTCTTCTGGAAAGGTCCCTCTTCAGAGCTCTCCTGGCATTTGGCCATCCTCACATCGGTAGGTACCAAGAAAGACTGACTCTGTCCTTGGTAAATCCAAACAAGTGAGTCCACTGGGACTGGGGCTGCCTCGGGGTGCCTGGATTCTTGGATACAAGAATACAGAGAGTTCCATCACCAAGGAAATGAGGTATATCACTTTCTTTGGAACTGAATGAGGTCACTGCCTTGGCAACCACTTTGTCCTAACAGTTGCTTCCAAGTGTCCCATGAGATGGAGGCTGCCCCTACTTCCTGTGACACTTTCACAAGGTAGAATGGTATGTCAACCATAGGCACCCAGCAGCAGCTCTCCACACAGGCCTGGTTTGGTCCATCTTCTCTACAATAAAAAGAGAGAGGCTGATTCAGACACATCCCTTCATCCTGACCAGGTTGTTTGCCATGGAAGATGACTTTTGCTCTCTCAGGTCCTTCATAGCTGCCTACATCTTCTCCAGGTATCATTTCTGAATGGACCTTTGAGGTTCTCAGCAGGTGGAATGTCCCCTACTTTCCTGTATTGTAAGAACGACTCTATCCCTGCTCTTCTGTAAAATGAGATTGAGGAAACAGTGTATGTTTAGGCTTAATAACAGGTTCGATTTGGGTTAGCAATCATTCTGTGTGATAAATAATGGTATTGGGAACCTGCGATATTTACAAGAATATCGAGGTGAAATATAAGTATGAAAAAAGAAATCTAGGTATGATTTGAAGCCCAGAAGGGCATTGGGCCCTTAATTGGGATACTTAGTTTTGAATTATATTCTGCAAAGATGTCTCAGACAATTTGATATACAATGGCATAGGACCTTGTACCTTGGATGTTTGAATGTAGAAGAGAACATCCAATCCAAAGGGATAGTCAGTAGAATTAGGAAGATAGTCGGTAGGTTTAGGAAGAAGAGTGAGTGTAGGATTGGGACTAAAAATTCTTTAGCTATAGGGTTTCGGATAGAGAGTGAATGTAAATGTCAGCACATATGAAGAGTCAGTCACTATGAGGAAATTGGGAAAATATGTAGAAAAGCAGATATCAATAGAGACATTATGAAATCAGGCAAAGTATTAAGAGAGTGATAGGAGTAGACATTTTCACCAGGGTTGAGTTTGAATATATAATCTTAGGAAGAAACAAATATGTAGTAACCAATAGGATTGACATTTGAGAGCATTAGGCAACCTGGACAAGGATGTTTTTAGTAATCCATGATCGCTTTCCATTTAGTCTTTGGTACAATCATAAGTGTGACCTTTACATTTTTTGTCCAGAATATTACTGTGATAAAATCTATATGTAGATCAGGTGACATGAGTATTTCTACCACCATTTCTGGGAGCAATATACTGAAGACGTAAAATATGTATTGGGGGTACAAAGAGGTGTACCCTGTGTCCATGAATATAGAGATTAAGCATGAATACACCATACTGTGAATAAATAATATAACTGGTTCCAACTTTAAATAATGGATTGAATTGATATCTGAAAATATACAATAAATCTTATATTGATATATATTCATTCATTCCAACCAGTTATACATCTAATGGTAATATTAGTGTTTTGATTTATCATGAAGAGTGTGTGAAGTTTGCTTCAAAAGTGATTATGGAAATCGAAAAAATGTGTTCGGAAAGAATTCTCATGCAAAGACCAGTCAAAAAATATGGAGGAATACATATGTTTTGAAGCAGGAAGTGATTGAAAGTGAAACAAATGCCTATAAATTTGCTAAATTGTTTATGAAATATATATCTTATGATGTGCATAAACTGATGAAATTGTAATGTACCAGTTTTGAATAAAAATTAACGTAAAAATACACATCATGTCCCATTGGAATCTACTTGCATTGATGTTAAACTTGGTCAGTTACTGTAGAAATATTAGGATTCGCGTGCCTCATTCACCGAAGTTAGTTTTCTTTTTTTTTAAATTTTTTATGGTTGTTCTAAACATTATTTATTTCTTGATATATCATATTTCACACTTTGATTCAAGTGGGTTATGAACTCCCATTTTTACCCCGTATACAGATTGCAGAATCACATCAGTTACACATCAATTGATTGACACATTGCCATACTAGTGTCTATTGTATTCTGCTGCCTTTCCTATCCTCTACTATCCCTCCTCCCCTCCGCTCTCTTCCCCTCTCCTCTCTCTACCCCCTCTACTGTAATAAATTTCTCCCTTTTGTATTATTTTTCCCTTTCCCCTCACATCCTCTTTTATGTAATTTTGTATAACCCTGAGGGTCTACTTCCATTTCCATGCAATTTCCCTTCTCTCTCCCTTTCTCTCCCACCTCTCATCCCTATTTAATATTAATCTTCTTCTCATGCTCTTCATCCCTACTCTGTTCGTAGTTACTCTCCTTTTATCAAAGAAGGCATTTGGCATTTGTTTTTTAGGGATTGGCTAGCTTCACTTTGCATAATCTGCTCTAATGCCATCTATTTTCCTGCAAATTCTAAGATTTTGTCATTTTTTAAAGCAGAGTAATACTCCATTGTGTATAAGTGCCACATTTTTTTATCCATTCTTCTATTGAACAGCATCTAGGTTGGTTCCACAGTCTTGCTATTGTGAATTGTGCTGCTATGAACATCAATGTAGCAGTGTCCCTGTAGCATGCTCTTTTAGGGTCTTTAGGGAATAGACCGAGAAGAGGAATAGCTGGGTCAAATGGCAGTTCCATTCACAGCTTTCCAAGAAATCTCCATAATGCTTTCCAAATTGGCTCTACCAATTAGCAGTGCCTCCAATAATGTAGAAGTGTACCTGTTTCTCCACATCCTCACCAGCACTTGTTGTTGTTTGACTTCATAATGGCTGCCAATCTTACTGGAATGAGATGGTATCTTAGGGTGGTTTTGATTTGCATTTCTCTGACTGCTGGGGATGGTGAGCATTTTTTCATGTACTTGTTTTTTGATTGTATGTACTTCTCTGAGAAGTGTCTGTTCTGGTTCTTGGCCCATTTGTTTATTGGGTTATTTGTTATCTTATTGTCTATTTTTTTGAGTTCTTTGTATACTCTGAATATTACGGCTCTATCTGAAGTGTGAGGAGTAAAGATTTGTTCCCAGGATTTAGGCTCCCTATTTAACTCTCTTATTGTTCCTTTTGCTGATAAAAAACTTTTTAGTTTGAGTAAGTCCCATTTGTTGATTCTAGTTATTAACTCTTGTGTTATGGGTGTCCTATTCAGGAATTTGGAGCCCGACCCCACAGTATGTAAATCGTAGCCAACTTTTTCTTCTATCAGACGCCATGTCTCTGATTTGATATCAAGCTCCTTGATCCATTTTGAGTTAACTTTTGTGCATGGCGAGAGAAAGGGATTCAGTTTCATTTTGTTACATATGGATTCCAAGTTTTCCCAGCACCATTTTTTGCAGATGCTATTTTCCTTCATTGCATGCTTTTAGCCCCTCCATCAAATATAAGATAGTTGTAGTTTCCTGGCTTGGTTTCTGTGTCCTCTATTCTGAACCATTGGTCCACCCGCCTGTTTTGGTACCAGTACCATGGTATTTTTGTTACTATTTTTCTGTAGTATAGTTTGAAGTCTGGTATCGCTCTACCGCCTGATTCACACTTCCTGCTTAGTGTTGTTTTTGTTATTCTGTGACTTTTATTTTTCCATATGAATTTCATGATTGCTTTCTCTATTTCTAGAAAAAATTCCGTTTGGATTTTGATTGGCATTGCATTAAACCTATTGAGAACTTTTGGTAATATCACCATTTTGATGATATTAGTTCTGCCTATCCATGAACAGGATATATTTTTACATCTTCTAAGATCTTCTTCTATTTCTCTCTTTAGGGTTCTGTAGTTTTCATTGTATAAGACTTTCACATCTTTTGTTAGGTTGATTCCTAATTATTATTATTTTTTTTAGGATATTGTGTATGGAGTGGTTGTCCTCATTTCTATTTCAGAGGATTTGTCGCTGATATGCAGGAATGCCTTTGATTTATGCATGTTGATTTTATATCCTGCCACTTTGCTGAATTCATTTATTAGCTCTATTAGTTTCTTTGTAGACCCTTTTGGGACTGCTAGACATAGAATCATGTGATCTGATAATTTAAGTTCTTCTTTTCCAATTTTTACGCCTTTTATTTCTTTCGTCTGTCTAAATGCTCTGGCTAGTGTTTCGAGAACAATGTTGAACAGAAGTGGTGAGAGAGGGCATCCCTGTCTTGTTCCAGATTTTAGAGAGAATACCTTCAATTTTTCTCCATTCAGAATGATGCTAGCCTGAGGCTTAGCATAGATTGCTTTTACAATATTGAGGTATGTTCCTCTTATCACTAGTTTTTCTAGAGTGTTGAACATAACAGAATGCTGTACTTTATTGAATGCTTTTTTTGCATCTACCGAGATGATCATATGGTTCTTATTTTTAAGTCTATTGATGTGGTGAATAACATTTATTGATTTCCGTATATTCAACCAGCCTTGCATCACACGGATGAATCCTACTTGATCAGGATTCACAATTTTGTTGATATGTTTTTGTATCCAATTCGCCAGAATTTTTATTGAGGATTTTTTCATGTAGGTTCATTAGAGATATTGGTCTGTAGTTTTCTTTCTTTGAAGTGTCTTTGTCTGGTGTAAGAATCAGGGTGATCTTGGCCTCGTAGAATGAATTTGGAAGATCTCCCTCTTTTTCAATTTCCTGAAACACCTTGAAAAATATTGGTATTTGTTCCTCTTTAAAGGTTTTGTTAAACTCTGCTGTATACCCATACGGTCCTGGGCTTTTCTAAGTTGGTAGTGGATTGATGGTTTCTTCTATTTCCTCAATTGATATTGGTCTGTTTAGGTTGTCTATATCCTCCTGACTCAATCTGGGCAGATCATATGACTTAAGAAATTTATCGATGCCTTCACTGTCTTCTATTTGTTTGGAGTATAAGGATTAAAAATAATTTCTGATTATCTTCTGTATTTCAGAAATATCTGTTGTGATGTTTTCTTTTTTTAATCCCTTATGCTAGTAATTTGAGTTCTCTCTTCTTCTCTTTCATAGCATGGCTAAGGGTCTGTCAATTTTATTTATTTTTTCAAAGAACCAACTTCTACTTTTGTCAAGTTTTTTCAATTGTTTCTTTTGTTTCAATTTCATTAATTTCAGCTTTGATTTTAATTATTTCTTGCCTTCTACTTCTTTTGCTGTTTCTTTCGTCTTCTTTTTCTAGGATTTTGAGATGAAGTATGAGATCATTTATTTGTTGGTTGTTTCTTTTTTTAAGGAATGAACTCCAAGCAATGAATTTTCCTGTTAGAACTGCTTTCAATGTGTCCCATAGATTCCGATATGTTGTGTCTGTGTTTTCATTTATCTCTAAGAATTTTTAAATTTCCTCCTTGATGTCTTCTATAACCCATTGATCACTCAGTAACCTATTGTTCATTCTCCAAGTGATGCATGATTTTTCCTTCCTTCTTTTATCATTGATTTTTAGTTTCATTCCATTATGATCAGATAATATGCATGGTATTATCTGTACTCCTTTATATTGTCTAAGAGTTGCCCTGTGACATAATATATGATCATTTTTTAGAAGGATACATGTGCTGCTGAGAAAAAAGGTAACTGTTTGATGTTGGGTGTTATATTCTACATATCTCAAATAAGTCTAGGTTATTAATTGTGTTATTGAGTTCTATAGTTTCCTTATTCCTTATTCCTTGTTTGGAAAATCTGTCAAGTGGTCAGAGAGGTGTGTTCATGTCTCCCATGATTACTGTATTGTGGTGTATTAGACTCTTGAACTTGAGAAGAGTTTGTTTGATGAACATAGCTGCACCATTGTTTGGGGCATATATATTAATGATTGCTGTCTCTTGTTGGTGTATGGTTCCCTTGAGCAGTATGTAGTGTCTCTCTTTATCCCTTTTGATTAACTTTGGCTCAAAATCTATTTTATTTGATATGAGTATGGACTCTCCTGCTTGTTTCCGAAGTCCATATGAGTGATATGATTTTTCCCAAACTTTCACCGTCAGTCTATGTATGCATTTTCCTATCAAATGCATCTCCTGTAGGCAGCATATTGTTGGGTCTTGTTTTTTGTTCAATTCTACTAGCCAGTGTGTCTTCATTGGTGAGTTTAAGCCATTAACATTTAGGGTTATTATTGAGATATGGGTTGTTCTTCCAGCCATATTTGTTTATTTATGTTACTAAACATGGTTTGTTTTCCTCTTTGATTATTTTCCCCCCTTTAATGTCCTACCTCCCACTGTTGATTTTCATTGTTATTTTCCATTTCCTCTTCCTGCAATGTTTTGCCGAGGATGTTTTGAAGAGATGGTTTTCTAGCTGCAAATTCTTTTCACTTTTGTTTATCGAGGAAGGTTTTAATTTCATCTTCCATACTGAAGCTTAATTTCGCTAGATACACAATTCTTGGTTGGAACCCATTTTCTTTCATTGTTTGAAATATGTTATCCAGGATCTTCTAGCTTTCAGAGTCTGTGTTGAAAGATCAGCTGTTATCCTGATTGGTTTACCCTTAAACGTAATCTGCTTCCTTTCTCTTGTAGCTTTTAAAATTCTCTCTTTTTTCTGTTTGTTGGGCATCTTCATTATAATGTGTCTAGTTGTGGCTCTCTTATGATTTTGCACATTCGGCGTTCTGTAGGCTTCTAGGACTTGGGATTCTGTTTTATTTATCAAGTCTGGGAAGTTTTCTCGTATTATTTCATTGAATAGGTTGCTCATTCCTTTGGTTTGGACCTCTATACCTTCCTGTATCCCAATGACTGTTAAGTTTGGCCTCTTTATGTTATCCCATATTTCTTGGATATTCTGCTCGTGGTTTCTTAACAGTCTTGCTGAGTGGTCTATGTTCTTTTCAAGTTGAAATACTTTGTCTTCATTGTCTGATGTTCTATGTTCTAAGTGTTCTACTCTCCTGGTAGTATTCTCAATTGAGTTTTTAAGTTGGATTATTCCTTCCTGCAATTCTAGGATTTCTGTTTGTTTGTTTTTACAACCTCTATCTCCCTATATAGTTGATCTTTTGCTTATTTAATTTGTTTATGTAATTCATTGTCAAAGTGATCTTTAATTGTCTGATTTTGTTGTCTAATGTCTTCCTTGAGACTCCAGATCATCTAAAGCATGAGTATCCTGAATTCTTTATCTGACATTCCATCTGATGCAGCTATTACCTCTTCTAAAGTTGTGTTGACCTGCATTGCTTGTGGTCCTTTCTTTCCTTTTCTTTTCATACTGCTCGCGTTTCTCTCTGCTTGTTGAAACTCTTTTGTTTTGGGCAGTGGCTCTGCTCTGCCCCTATTCCTATTGGGGTGACCTAACAACCATGCTGGTGGGCCGCTGGGCTTGTACTGGGCGCGGGAGAAGGCTCTGCTTTGCCACTACTCCAATAGGGGTGCCGTGTCTACCACACCAGCGGGTTGTTGGGCCTGTTCTGGACATAGGCGGTGGCTCTGCTCTGCCCCTACTCCAATTGGGGTGACGTGACTACCACGCCTGGTGGTTGATGGGCCTGTTCCGGGCACGGGCGGCAGCTCTGCTCTGTCACTACTCCAATTGGGATGACATGACTACCACGCCTGCAGGTCGCTGGGCCTGTGCCGGGCATGGGCGGCGGCTCTGCTCTGCCCCTCTGGCTTGAAGACAAAGTGAGAGAGACTCGGGTGTTTGTGACTCACTTTTTTTACCAGGAGACCAACTGTTTCTGTCACCGCTGGTATCGATGAAGTTATCTCCTCCACCACTTTGTGATGACATCAGATCTCTAACATGTTGGTATCCCATGCAAATGGCAGCATTTTGTTCCCTTTGCCGGAAGACCAAAGCAATGGGTGAGTCCTGACCAGCCCTCACAAGCCCCGTCTCAATCCTGTTGCCACTGCCTATGAAGGCTTGGTAGGTATTTACCTCCACAGTATTCAGCAAGACCTAGACCGAGAAGGAGTTTCCGTGGGTTCTTTAGCCCTGGGCCTGATCAGTTCCAGGAGCCAGAATTCGGCCGCTCTGGGCTTGGTGTATGTTCTGATAGGAACAGGCCTGAGTAATTTGTCTCCGAGACACAGGCGAATGGCAGCCTGAGATTACCTGTTCTATAGCTGAATGAGCTGCTATGAGTTGAAAACAGGAATGGTGACGTCAGCTCTCCAAGATGGTGGCCCCTGGCTTCCTCTGTAGTCTGACTGGTGTGGAAAACCGAATTGGACCGCGTCCTTCCCCGGTCTCAAACCCAAAATTCAGCAATGAGCACAGTGATTGAACAGCTGGCAGGAGCCCACAGAATCCGCACCACTGAATATTTGTGTTGCTATCTCATTGTTTGCCAGCATGCGCCACAGACTCTAGCCGCAGGGCGATTTGCTGAATAAGCAGCATGACGCTCCATGCGGACAAATCACTCACGTTTGAGCCCTGTATCTAATCCTCATGAGATGGAAATACTTCCACTAGGTTTTGGAGCACCCAAGTTTTGCTGGAAATTCGTCATTCTCTTGCACAGTGATGCTGTATATGGGGTTGATGCACTCCTTTCGCTGCCATCATATGATTCCCTGAAGTTAGTTTTCAGTACTGGAAACGAATATGTATTTCAGGTGGATGAATATTTCTGAGAATAAACTTGTGAAAAGTTGATTGTAAATCCACATACATAAATATGAATGAATTTAGGGAGTGTAAAATAAGACAAATACATTTCATATTTTGAAAAATCTGGAGAGTGAATACATATATATATATATATATATAGATATATAGATATATAGATATAGATAGATAGAGAGATACACACACACAGAGAGACATTAAAAAGTAGCATTATGTATGCCAATTGAAATTCACCATGAAATATATATCATCCACAGATCCAAAAATACTCATTTTCCTGAACATCAATTTATGATGTTCAACTAGAAAGCTGACCCATATGTTGAATTTTCAGTTCCAACAGTGTTTAGTAGGAGTGATCTTTTCTTACAGTTTGTATCTGCCAAGTCAGCCACCTCACAAAATGTATGTGTGATACCAGGTAGAATTCAATATGTGCATAAAAAAATACATGTGCTGAATAGACTACAGAGAAAGGGAGACAGTTATTCACATATTTGTTAACTTTTAAAACACATAAAGAACTGTTTCAATTAAAATTTGCTAGATTTATAGCACCTACCGTTTATCATAGGAAAGGCAAGTCCAACTATACACCATGCCTCCTGTGAACCTCTTGTATTTCTATTTTGTTTGGGTTATTTTTCTCCATCATATTAAGATTAGAAGTAAAAGTCTAGAAGGGAATTTGTTAGTGTCAGGGATTCAGTATTTTAAATGGAAAATTGGAAAATGTATCCAATGTGTATGCAAATATGTGCTACACAAAAATCTTCCCACTCTCATTCAGAACAATGCCTTGGCATTACCTTCGCCCCATGTAAGACACAATTAGAGGAGAAGAGTTAGAAAATCTGTGAATACATTCCTGTTATAGAAAATGCTCAGGAGTTCACAAATTTGGAGGTGGTAGAGGAGTTTCCAAAAGTAAGGGACAGGGTAAACACTCCACAAACATGAAGCTCTGCTGGCCTAACATCTGGAGAAACTACCTCTGAGGGTGAGCACTTGAAATATATTTTGTTGTCAGGAGCATTAGCTTCCTTTGTAGTGAGACCATCAAAGCTGGGTCTGCATCTATGTGACATGGATGACATGGTTTCTTATTTTCCGATGAACATGAGGCAGCAGTGCTGAATTTTCTCTTTGTAGGTAAACTGTGGCCACTGAGGGCAAGTGTCTCCTCTTCTGGACTGTGAAGCCATTTGGTCATCCTCCACTCTTTGTGGTGTTTTTTGCTGTTGCACTAGGAGTGTGGTATTTGCTTCATGAAATAAAAAGAGTTCAACTGGGACACAGTGCTGTAGGGAGTTCTTTCAGTTGTGGTGGGTTGGGTTCTGTTGGAGAATGCACCAACCAGGCTTCTATCCCACATAGCTTGCCCCATTGACCATAGCAACCTGATTCTGAACATTGCCCTGAAACCTCTCCATATAAGAAGATTCTTTTACACATAAGGGTCTACTGGCTGCAAAATGTCAGTCACAAGTTATTTGGACACCAATGGCAGATAAACATGGCCACACCAGAGATATTTTATCACACACCTGCCCACCACGGCTCTAGGAACACTACTCAGCAGGTTCCAACTTACTTGCATCTCTGTTATACACCATTTTCATGAAACCCAGTCAATAAAGGCAATGTCTTGTATTCTCATGATCAGCTAGAAGACGTCCAAAGGTTCTCCTGTGACACCTAGTCTTGGGAATTTCAAAAATTTCATGGTATTCATCTAGCCATTATTCAAGGAAGAAGTTGTAGGCACTGTGGGTTTCAATTCATTCATTAACCATTAAATGTTGAGTAAGCTCATTTCAATGAAATCTCTGGAGAACTCGCAGAGGCAAGGCTTCCCAAAGGGTGGCCAAAAGGTCACATGAAGCCAGGCCCATTGAGGTCTACAATGTGAGGTCCATGTGTGTTTTCACTCTCAACTATGGCTGCCAAGTCTTTCAGAATAAAATCATGTGATATCCTGGCTGAGATTCCCTTTGCTCTGTGGAAAGCCAACTTGGGCGTAGATCTCACTTTCCAAGGGCGACTCTCATGCATGGCCTTCTAAAAGCCCAACACAATCCATGGCAATACTTCTCTGAGGTCAATTCCAGAACTCAGTCTCTATGTTGAATCGCACAAGAGTTCAATCCCAGGTGTACCCAGTCATCTCTTCCTACCGCCATACAAATGTTCACAGTTAAAACCAAAACACCCCAACATGGCCCTCATCTTCTTCCATGTAGACACTCATCATAACCTCCGGCTGGAGGTTTCCATGAGGTACACAGCCCACGTCCGTGTCCAAAATAAGCTCCCTTGCTCCTCATTTGCCTAACATCAGGGTTGCCTGGACTGCCTTCCTGTGAAACAGAAGTGAAAAAATAGGCCTGGCATTAATACTGCTCTACTTCTCCAACTTGAGGCCTACTGAGTGTGGGGTTTAGATTCTTTATGTAAATTCATATTTTTTGTTGTTGTACTTTAACTTTTTAATATGTTTTCATTTTTTAAATATTTTTTTTATTATTATTATTATTTTAAACTTTAATTTACATCTTTTAAATGATCATTATTTTTAAATTTTTTTCTTTCTTTCTTTCTTTTCTATTTTTTCTTTTGTCTTATCATTTCTTTTCAATTTTCTGATTTTCCCTTCCTCGAATTCTACCTGCCTACTCTCATTCTCTTTAGTGACTTCTTCTCTTTCCTTCTAATATCTTTTCTTCCAAGCATCAAATAAATTTATAAGAGTAAGCAGTAACTCAACAGTCAAACAGAGCAAGAAGTAACATGAGCAGCACAAAAAATCAAGGAAGAAAATAAGTACAAACAACGAAGGACAGCCAAAATATTCAGGAGGACCTATAGTCATCAGAAAAATGGTCATATAAAGAACTCAAGGAATACCTAAGACAGATGGAATTGAAACTTAAAGAGGATACGAGACAGCAAATCCAAACAGTGAAAGAACACATTGAAAATGAATTACATAAACAGATAAAAGAAGAAGCTATGCATCTTTATCAGGAGATAGAGATTATAAAAAAATCAAACAATAATTCTAGAAATGAAGGAAACGATAAACCAAATAAAAAAGTCAATTGAGAGTATCACTAACACTGTGGAGCAAGTAGAAGACAGAATGTCAGATAATGAAGACAAAATATATCATCTTGAAATGAATCTAGCCAACACAGAAAGGCTGGTAAAAAATCATGAGTAAAACATCCAAGAGATATGGGATAACATAAAAAAAAATTAATGAGTCATCCGGATAGGTACACAGATTCAAACCAAGGGAATTAGTAATCTATTGAATGAAATAATTACAGAAATATTTCCAGAAATACAAAGTAATTGGATATACAAATTGGACATGCTTACAGGACACGGAGCACACAAAATCACAGTAGACCAACACCAAGACACATTGTTATGAAGATATCCAATATACAAAACAAAGAGAAAATATTAAAAGCTCTAAGAGAAAGGAGGCAGATTACATTAAGGGGTAAACCAATAAGGTTGAGAATGGATTTTTCATCACAGTCGCTGAAAGTGAGAAGATCCTGGAACAACGTATTTCAAACACTGAAAGACAATGAATGCCAACCAAGAATTCTGTATCCAGCAAAATTAAGCTGCAGGTATGACGATGAAATAAAAATATTTCATGATAAACAAAAAGTAAAAGAATTTGTAGCCAGAAAACCAGCATTGCAAAGCATCTTGAGCAAAACAATACACGAAGAAGAAATGAAAATCAACAACCAAAACCATCAGTGGGAAGTGCCTCAGTAATGACTGAGGGTGGGGGAAAAGCTAATCATGGAGAAACAAACTAAATTAAAAAAAAAAAAGATGAATCATCAATCATGAGCGGCAGTACAAACCATATATCAATAGTGACTCTAAATGTTAATGGCTTAAACTCTCCAATAACGCGACATAGGCTGGTAACTTGGATTAAAAATGAATCCAACAATATGTTGCCTCCAGGAGACACATCTGAATGGAAAAGACATACACAGGATGAAGGTGCAAGTTTTGGAAAAAATATACCATGCAACGCTCCCCATAAGCAAGCAGGGGTGGCCATGCTCATATCGAATAAAATCGACTTCAAGACTAATTTAATCAAAAGGGATAAGAAAGGACATTATATACTGTTAAAAGGAACCATTCACCAACAAGACATAAAAATTATCAATATTTATGCACCAAATAATGGTGCTGCAATGTTCAAAAAACAAATTCACCTCAAGTTCCAGAATGAAATAGACCACAACACAATAATTATGGGTGACTTCAACACACCTCTCTCACCATTGGACAGATCCTCCAAACAAAAGTGAATAAAGAAACTATAGAACTCAATATCACAATCAATAACCTAGACTTAACTGACATATATCGAATATATCAATCATCATCAAGTGGATATACTTTTTTCTCAGTAGTACGTGGATCCTTCTCAAAAATAGACCATATATTATGTCATAGGGCAACCCTCAGTAAATATACAGGGGTTGAGATAATACCATGAATTTTTTCTGATCATAATGGAATGAAACTGGAAACCAATGATAAAAAAAGGAAGGAAAAATCATACATCACATGGAAAATGAACAATATGTTACTGAATGATCAGTGGGTTACAGAAGATATAAAGGAGGAAATCAAAAAATACTTAGAGATACATGAAAATACAGACGCAATATATCAGAATCTATGGGACACAATGAAAGCAGTTTTAAGAGGGAAGTTCATCGCCTGGAGGTCATTCCTGAAAAAAAGGAAAAACGAACCAATAAATGAGCTCACACTTCAACTCAAAGCCCTAGAAAAGGAAGAGCAAAACAACAAAAAATGTAGCAGAAAGCAAGAAATAATTAAAATCAGAGCAGAAATCAACGAAATTGAAACAAAAGAAACTATTGAAAAAATTAACAAAACTAAAAGGTGGTTCTTCGAAAAAATAAATATGTTCGACAGACCCTTAGGCATGCTAATGAAGAGAAGAAGAGAGAGAACTCAAATTACTAACATATGGGATGAAAAAGGCAATATTACAACAGATGCTTCCGAAATACAGAAGACAATTAGAAATTATTTAGAAAACCTATATTCCAATACAATAGAATATAGTGAAGACATCGATAAATTTCTTAAGTCATATGGTATTCCCAGACTGAGTCAGAAGGATACACACAATTTAAACAGACCAATGTCAATGGATGAAACAGAAGAAGCAATCAAAAGACTACAAACCAAGAAAAGCCCAGGAACGGATGGCTATAGAGCGGAGTTTTACAAAACATTTAAAGAAGATTTAATACCAATACTTTTCAAGTTATTTCAGCATAGAGAAAAAGAGGGAGCTCTTCCAAATTCATTCTATGAGGCCAACATCACGCTGATTCCGAAATCAGAAAAAGACACCTCAAAGAAAGAAAACTACAGACCAATATATCTGATGAACCTACATGCAAAAATCCTCAATAAAACTCTGGTGAATCGAATACAAAGGCACATCAAAAAAATTATGCACCATGATCAAGTAGGATTCATAGCTGGGATGCAAGGATGGTTCAATATACGGAAATCAATAAATGTTATTCACCACATCAATAGACTTAAAGATAAGAACCATATGATCATCTCGATAGAAGCAAAAAAAGCATTTGACAAAGTACAGCATCCCTTTATGTTCAAAACATTAGAAAAAATAGGGATAACAGGAAGTTACCTCGACATTGTAAAAGCTATCTATGCTAAGCCTCAGGCTAGCATCATTATGAATGGAGAAAAATTGAAGGCATTTCTTCTAAAATCTGGAACAAGACAGGGATGCCCTCTCTCACCACTTCTATTCCATATAGTTCTCGAAACACTGGCCAGAGCAATTAGACATACTAAAGAAATAAAAGGCATAAAAATAGGAAAATAAGAACGCAAATTATCACTATTTTCGGGTGACATTATTCTATACATAGAAGACACAAAAAGGTGTACAAAAACTACTAGAACTAAAAAATGAATGACCTGCGACCCACCGGCAGGTCAGGCCCAGAAACCTGCAGAGGGGCACAGCTGCCCCACCCACCTGCAAGGTAGGCGATACCGTGACCATTGACAAAACAGTCCCAGTGGCCCGTCTGACACATCACCCCGGTTGGGGGAGGGGCAGAGCCGCCACCAGCACCAGTTAGGTAGACAGACCTGCAAACGACAGACAGAACAGGCCTAGCGGCCAGCGGAGGTGCAGAGCCGCTGCTCACGCCTGCAAGGTAGGCGAACCTGTGACCACCGAAAGAACAGGCCCACCGAAAGTAGAGGCACAGCAGCCTGCCGGCATAGTAGGCACATTGCCCCAATTGGAGGAGGGGCAGAACCACCGCCAAAGCCTGCGAGGGAGACTTTGCAACTATACAAGAGCAATATAAATATATAGGGGGAAAATCAATAACACAACAGTTTCACCAAGCAGAAAGAAACACGATGAGTATGAAAAGACAAGGAAAGAAAGGACCACAAGCAATGCAGGTCAACTCAACTTTAGAAGAGGTAATATCTGCAGCAGATGGAATGTCAGATAAAGAATTCAGGATATACATGCTTCAGATTTTCTGGAGTCTCAAGGAAGACATTAGACAGCATAATCAGACAATGAAAGACCACTTCGAACACTTCGAAAATGAATTACATAAACAAATACAAGAAGCAAAAGATCAATTATACAGGGAGATCAAGGTTATAAAAAACAAACAAACAGAAATCCTGGAAATGCAGGAAACAATAAACCAAATTAAAAACTCAATTGAGAATACTACCAGCAGAGTAGAACACTTAGAAGATAGAACATCAGAAAATGAAGACAAAGTATTTCAACTGGAGAAGAACATAGACAGCTCAGCAAAGCTGTTAAGAAACCATGAGCAGAACATTCAAGAAATATGGGATAACATAAAGAGACCAAACTTAAGAGTCATTGGGATACAGGAAGGTATAGAGTTCCAAACAAAAGGAATGAGCAATCTATTCAATGAAATAATACGAGAAAACTTCCCAGACTTGAAGAATGAGACAGAATCCCGTATCCTAGAAGCCTACGGGACGCCGAATGTGCAAAATCATAAGAGATCCACACCTAGACACATTATAATGAAGATGCCCAACATACAGAATAAGGAGAGAATTTTAAAAGCTACAAGAGAAAGGAAGCAGATTACATTTAGTGGTAAACCAATCAGGATAACAGCTGATCTTTCAACACAGACTCTGAAAGCTAGAAGATCCTGGAATAACATATTTGAAACACTGAAAGAAAATGGGTTCCAACCAAGAATTGTGTATCCAGCAAAATTAAGCTTCAGTATGGAAGATGAAATTAAAACCTTCCATGATAAACAAAAGTGAAAAGAATTTGCAGCTAGAAAACCATCTCTTCAAAACATCCTCGGCAAAACATTGCAGGAAGAGGAAATGGAAAATAACAATGAAAACCAACAGCGGGAGGGAGTACAGTAAAGAGGGGGAATAATCAAAGAGGAAAACAAACCATGTTTAGTAACATAAATAAACCAATATGACTGGAAGAACAACCCATATCTCAATAATAACCCTAAATGTTAATGGCTTAAACTCACGAATTAAGAGACACAGGCTAGTAGAATGGATCACAAAACAAGACCCAACAATATGCTGCCTTCAGGAGACGCATTTGATAGGAAAAGACATACATAGACTGAAGGTGAAAGGTTGGGAAAAATCATATCACTCTTATAGACTTCGGAAACAAGCACGAGTGTCCATACTCATATCAAATAAAATAGATTTCAAGCCAAAGTTAATCAAAAGGGATGAAGAGGGACACTACATACAGCTCAAGGGAACCATACACCAACAAGACATCACAATCATAAATATATATGCCCGAAACAACGGTGCAGCTATGTTCATCAAACAAACTCTTCTCAAGTTCAAGAGTCTAATAGACCACCATACAATAATTATGGGAGACTTCAACACACCTCTCTCACCACTGGATAGATATTACAAAGAAAAGTTGAATAAGGAATCTATAGAACTCAATAACATAATTAATAACCTAGACTTAATTGACATATATAGAATATACCACCCAAGATCAAGCAGTTACACTTTTTTCTCAGCAGCACTTGGATCCTTCTCAAAAATAGATCATATATTATGTCACAGGGCAACTCTTAGACAATATAAAGGAGTAGAGATAATACCATGCATCTTATCTGAACATAATGAAATGAAATTGAAAATCAACGATAAAAGAAGTAAGGAAAAATCATGCATCAATTGGAGAATGAAAAATAGGTTACTGAATGATAAATGGGTTATAGAAGACATCAAGGAGGATATTAAAAAATTCTTAGAGATAAATGAAAACACAGACACAACATATCGGAATCTATGGGACACATTGAAAGCAGTTCTAAGAGGAAAATTTATTGCTTGGAGTTCATTCCTTAAAAAAAGAAAAAAACCAACAAATAAATGATCTAATACTTCAACTCAATGTCCTAGAAAAAGAAGAGCAAAACAACAGCAAAAAAAGTAGAAGACAAGAAATAATTAAAATCAGAGCAAAAATTAATGAAATTGAAACAAAAGAAACAATTGAAAAAATTGACAAAACTAAAAGTTGGTTCTTTGAAAAAATAAATAAAATTGACAGACCCTTAGCCACGCTAATGAAGAGAAGAAGAGAGAGAACTCAAATTACTCGCATATGGGATGAAAAAGGCAATATCACAACAGACACTTCAGAAATACAGAAGATTATCAGAAATTATTTTGAATCCTTATACTCCAATAAATTAGAAGATAGTGAAGGCATTGATAAATTTCTTAAGTCATATGATTTGCCCAGATTGAGTTAGGAGGATATTGACAACCTAAACAGACGAATATCAACTGAAGAAATAAAGAAACCATCAAAAGACTACCAACTAAGAAAAGCCCAGGACCGGATGGGTATACAGCAGAGTTTTACAAAACCTTTAAAGAGGAACTAATACCAATACTTTTCAAGCTATTTCAGGAAAATGAAAAACAGGGAGAACTTCCAAATTCATTCTATGAGTCCAACATCACCCTGATTCCTAAACCAGACAAAGACACTCCAAAGAAAGAAAACTACAGACCAATATCTCTAATGAACCTAGATGCAAAAATGCTCAATAAACTTCTCGCGAACTGGATACAAAAACATATCAAAAAAATTGTGCACCATGATCAGGTAGGATTTATCCCTGGGATGCAAGGTTGGTTCAATATACGAAAATCAATAAATGTTATTCACCACATCAATAGGCTTAAATATAAGAACCATATGATCATCTCGATAGATGTGGAAAAAGCATTCGACAAAGTACAGCATCCCTTTATGTTCAAAACTCTAGAAAAACTAGGGATAACAGGAACATACCTCAATATTGTAAAAGAAATCTATGCTAAGCCTCAGCCTAGCATCATTCTGAATGGAGAAAAACTGAAGGCATTCCCTCTAAAATCTGGTACAAGACAGGCATGCCCTCTCTCACCACTTCTGTTCAACATAGTTCTCGAATCACTGGCCAGTGCAATTAGACAGACAAAAGAAATTAAAGGCATAAAAATAGGAAAAGAAGAACTCAAATTATCACTATTTGCAGATGACATGATTCTATACCTAGCAGACCCAAAAGGGTCTACAAAGAAACTATTAGAGCTAATAAATGAATTCAGCAAAGTGGCAGGATATAAAATCAACACGCATAAATAAAAGGCATTCCTGTATATCAGCGACAAATCCTCTAAAATATATATGAGGACAACCACCCCATTCACAATATCCTCAGAAAAAATAAAGTACTTGGGAATCAACCTAACAAAAGAGGTGTAAGACTTATACAATGAATACTACAGAACCCTAAAGAGAGAATTGAAGAAGATCTTAAAAGATGGAAAAATATACCCTGTTCATGGATAGGTAGAATTAACATCATCAAAATGGCGATATTAACAAAAGTTCTCAATAGGTTTAATGCAATGCCAATCAAAATCCGAATAGCATTTCTTGTAGAAATAGAGAAAGCAATAATGAAATTCATATGGAAAAATAAAAGACCCAGAATAGCAAAAACATTGCTAAGCAGGAAGTGTGAATCAGTCGGTATAGCTATACCAGACTTCAAACTATACTACAGAGCAATAGAAACAGAAACAGCATGGTACTGGTACCAAAACAGGCGGGTGGACCAATGGTACAGAATAGAGGACACAGAAACCAATCCACAAAACTACAACTATCTTATATTCGATAAAGGGGCTAAAAGAATGCAATGGAAGAAGGCTAGAATCTTCAACAAATGGTGTTGGGAAAACTGGAAATCCATATGCAACAAAATGAAACTGAATCCCTTTCTCTCACCATGCACAAAAGTTAACCCAAAGTGGATCAAGGAACTTGATATCAAATCAGAGACATGGCGTCTGATAGAAGAAAAAGTTGGCTATGATCTACATACTGTGGGGTCGGGATCCAAATTCCTAAATAGGACACCCATAGCACAACAGTTAATAACTAGAACCAACAAATGGGACTTACTGAAACTAAAAAGTTATTTTCTCAGCAAAAGAAACAATAAGAGAGGTAAATAGGTAGCCTACGTCCTGGGAACAAATCTTTACTCCTCACACTTCAGACAGAGCCCTAATATCCAGAATATACAAAGAACTAAAAAAATTAGACAATGAGATAACAAATAACCGAATCAACAAATGGGCCAAGGACCTGAACAGAAATTTCTCAGAGGAGGACATACAATCAATCAAGAAGTATATGAAAAAATGCTCACCATCTCTAGCAGTCAGAGAAATGCAAATAAAAACCACCCTAAGATACCATCTCACTCCAGTAAGATTGGCAGCCATTAGGAAGTCAAACAACAACAAGTGCTGGCGAGGATGTCGGGAAAAGTGTACTCTTGTACATTACTGGTGGGACTGCAAATTGGTGCGCCCAATTTGGAAAGCAGTATGGAGATTTCTTGGAAAGCTCGGGATGGAACCACCATTTGATCCAGCTATTCCCCTTCTCGGTCTATTCCCTAAAGACCTAAAAAGAGCACACTATAGGGCCACTGCTACATCCATGTTCATAGCAGCACAATTCACAATAGCAAGACTGTGGAACCAACATAGATGTCCTTCAATAAAAGAATGGAAAAAAAAATGTGGCATTTATACACAATGGAATATTACTCTGCATTAAGAAATGACAAAATCATAGAATTTGGAGGGAAATGGATGGCATTAGAGCAGGTTATGCTAAGTGAAGCTAGCCAATCCCTTAAAAACAAATGCCAAATATCTTCTTTGATATAAGGAGAGTAACTAAGAACAGAGTAGGGACGAAGAGCATGAGAAGAAGATTAACATTAAAAAGGGATGAGAGGTGGGAGGGAAAGGGAGAGAGAAGGAAAATTGCATGTAAATGGAAGGAGACCCTCAGGGGTATACAAAATTACATACAAGAGGAAGTGAGGGGAAAGGAGGAAAAATATAAGGGGGAGAAATGAATTACAGTAGAGGAGGTAGAGAGAGAAGAGGGGAGGGGAGGGGGGAGGGGGGATAGTAGAGGATAGGAAAGGCAACAGAATACAACAGTCACCAAAATGGCAATATGTAAATCAATGGTTGTGCAATTGATGTGATTCTGCAATCTGTATATGGGGTAAAAATGGGAGCTCATATCCCACTTGAATCAAAGTGTGAAATATGATATATCAAGAACTATGAAATGTTTTGAACAACCTACAATAAAATTAATTAAAAAAAAACCCAGCATGGTACTGGTACCAAAACAGGCGGGTGGACCAATGGTACAGAATGGAGGACACAGAGATTAATCCAAAAAGCTACAACTATTTTATATTTGATAAAGGAGCTAAAAGCATGCAATGGAGGAAATACAGTATCTTCAACAAATGGTGTTGGGAAAAATGGAAATCTATGTGCAACAAAATGAAACTGAATTCCTTTCTCTCGCCATGCACAAAAGTTAACTCATAGTGGATCAAGGTGCTAGATATCAAATCAGAGACTCTGTGTCTGATAGAAGAAAAAGTTGGCTCTGATCTACATATTATGGGGTCGGGCTTCAAATTCCTTTATATGACATCCATAGCACAAGAGTTAATAACAAGAATCAACAAATGGGACTACTTAAACTGAAAAGTTTTTTTATCAGCAAGAGAAAGAATAAGAGAGGTAAATAAGGAGCATACATCATGGGAACAAATTTTTACTCCTCACACTTCAGATAGAGGCCTAATATCCAGAATATACAAAGAACTCAAAAAATTAGACAATAAGATAACAAATAACCCAATAAACAAATGGGTCAAGGACTTGAACAGACACTTCTCAGAGGAGGACATACAATCATTCATCAAGTACATAATAAAATGCTCACCATTTCTAGCAGTCAGAGAAATTCAAATCAAAATCACCCTAAGATACCATCTCACTCCAGTAAATTGGTAGCCATTATGAAGTCAAACAACAACAAGTGCTGGCAAGGATGTGGGGTAAAAGATACTCTTGTACATTGCTGGTGGGACTGTAAACTGGTGTGGCCAATTTGGAAAGCAGTATGGAGATTCCTGGGAAAGCTGTGAATGGAACCACAATTTGACTCAGCTATTGCCCTTCTCTGACTATTCCCTGAAGACCTTAAAAGAGAGTAATACAGGGATACTACCACATGGATTTTCATAGCAGTACAATTCACAATTGATACACTGTGGATCCAACCCAGATGCCCTTCAATAGATGAATGGATAAAAAAAATGTGGCATTTATACACTATGGAGTATTACGCAACACTAACAAATGACAAAATCATAAAATTTGCAGAAAAATGGATGGCACTGGAGCAGATTATGCTTAGTGAAGATAGCCAATCCCTAAAAAATAAATACCAAATGTCTTCTTTGATATAATGAGAGCAACTAAGAACAGAGCAGGGAGCAATAGCAGAAAGAAAAGATTAACTTTAAACAGAGACATGAGGTGGGAGGGTAAGTGAGAGAAAAGGGAAATTGCATGGTAATGGAGGGAGACCCTCATTGTTACACAAAATTGCATATTGTTGTGAGTGGAATGGGAAAATAAACATGGAGTGAAATAAATTAGAGTAGATGGGGAAAAAAGAGAAGATCGGAAGGAAGGGGAGGGGAGATAGTAGAGTATAGGAAAGGTAGCAGAATACAACAGTAGCTAATAGGGCATTATGTAAAAATGTGGATGTGTAATCGATGTGATTCTGTAATCTCTATTTGGGCTAAAAATGGGAGTTCATAAGCCACTTGAATCTAATGTATGAAATATTATATGTCAAGAGATTTCTAATGTTTTGAGCAACCAATAAAAGAAAAAAAGTAGCAATATATATGCCAATCGAAATTCATCATGAAATATATATAATCCACAGATCGAAAAATATTCATTTTACTGAACATGGATTAATGTATAATGTTATTCAACTAGGAAGCTCACCCATAGGTTGAATTTTCAGTTCCAACAGCATTTAGGAGGAGTTATCCTTTCTCACAATTTGCATCTGCCAATTCAGTTACCTCACAAGTATGTACGTGCGGTACCAGGTAGAATTCTATATGTGCATATAAAAATACATGTGCTGAATTGGCTACAGAGAAAGGGAGACAGGAATTCACATATTTGTTAATTTTAAAAACACATGTAGAACTATTTCAACAAAAAAATGACTAGATTTAAAACTCCTACACTATATAATGCAAAAGGCAATTGTAACAATACACCATGCCTCCTCTGAACTGCTTGTATTTCTATTCTGTTTGGGTTATTTTTCACCATCATGTTAGAATTATTAGTCAGAGGATAGTAGGGTATGTGTTAGCTTCAGGGCTTCAGTATTTCAAATAGAAAATTGAAAAATGAATCGAATGTGTATGTAAATATGTGCTACACAAAAATCTTCCCACTCACATTCAGAACAATGCCTTGATATTACCTTGGCCCAAATAAGACACAATTAGAGTAGAAAAGTGTGAAAATCTGTGAATACATATCTGGAATGGAATATGCTCGGGAGTTCACAACCTTGGTGGTGGTAGAGGAGTTTCCAAAAGTAAAGAACAGTGTAAACACTCCACAAACATGGAGCTCTGCTGGCCTAAGACTTCTTGAAAAACTGCCTCTGAGGTTGGGCACTTGAAATATATGTTGTTGTCATGAGCTTTAACTTCCTTTGTAGTGAGACCATCAAAATGGGTCTGCATCTATGTGACCTGGAAGACATGGTTTCTTATATTCCAATGACCATGAGGCAGCAGTGCTGAATTCTCTCTTTGTATGTAAACTGTGGCCACTGGAGGCTAAGTGTTTCCTCGTGTGGACTCTGAAGACATTTGGTCATCCTCCACTTTTCGTGGTGTTTCTTGCTGCTGCACTGGGAATTTGGTATTTGCTTCACCAAATACAAGGAGTTCTACTAGGATACAGTGCTGAAGGGAGTTCTGTCACGTGTGGTGGGTCAGGGTCTGCAGGAGAATGCACCAACCAGGCTTCTATCCCACACAGCTTGCCCCAATAACCATAGTAAACTGATTCTAAACATTGCCCTGAAACCTCTCCATATAAAAAAATGCCTTTACATATAAGTGTCTGATTTCTGCACTATGTCAGTCATAATCCATTTGGAAGCCAATGGCCGATCCACATGGCCCCACCATGGTGTTTTATCACACACCTGCCCACCACTGCTCTAGGCCCACTAATCATCAGGATACAAATTACTGGCATCTCTGTTCTACACCATTTTCATAAAACCCAGTAAAACAAGGCATTCTCTGGTATACACATGATCAACCACAGGACTTCCAAAGATTCTCCAGTGCCACCTGGTCATGGAAATTTCAAAAATTTCATGGTATTTATCTAGCCATTTTTCAAAGATTAAGTTGGAGGCACTGTGGCTTTCAAATCATTCAGGAACCATTAAGTGTTGAGAAAGCTCATTTCAATGAAAGCTCTGGAGAACACTCACAGGCAAGGCTTCTCAAAGAGTTGCCAAAAGGTCACATGAAGCCAGGCAAATTGAGGCCTACAATGTGAGGTCCATGTGTGTTTTGACTCTCAACTATACCTGCCAATCTTTCAGAATAAAATCATGTGATATCCTGGCTGAGGTTGCCATTGTTTTGTGGAAAGACACCCTGGGCCTAGATCTCAGTTTCCATGGGTGAGTCTCATGCATGGCCTTCTAAAATCCCAACACAATTCATGGCAATACTTCTCTGAGTCCAGTTCCAGAACTCAGTCTCTAAGGGGAATCACGCCAGAGTTCAAGCCCAGGTGGAACCAGTCATTCCTTCCAACCACCACAAAAATGACCACAATTAAAATCAAAACACTCCCACAGGGCCCTCATCTTCTTCCATATAGGCACTCATCATAACCTCTGGCTGGAGATTTCTATGAGGGGCACAGCCTAAGAAAGTGTAAAAAATAAGCTCACTTGCCCCTCATTTGCCTAAATTCATGGTGGCCTGGACACTCCTCCTGTGAACCTGGAGTGATCAAATATTCCTGCTGTTAAAGTGTTCCGCTTCTCCAATTTGAGGCCTACTGGCTGTGAGGTATAGATTCTTTATGTGATTTGGAGTCATGAGAAAACCCAAGCAAATATGGGCTAGCCTCTGCAGGGATTTGAAGAACTCATTTAATCCAAAGAATCCCTATTCTCACTTAATGGAGGTCAGGAACCTAAAACAAGAAGGCAAAAAAAATTCATCCACAATGACTTCTCTTTTGGCCATTTCGGTTTGGGAAGCACATGGGATTTTTCTTTAGATCCATTGGGTGCTGAGAATCTAAGTCACAGCCTCACACAAGGACCAGAGACTGATTCAGACACATCCCATTCCAAAGCAATTAAGCAAAGAGCCACAGGTGAAGCCCATTCATTTCCATATGAAAACAGTTTTCTTCAGGCTTCACAAAGGGTTGGCATGAGGCAAAGACCTTCCTGACATTCAGGGTAATTGAAACACAAGTAAGCAAATGGCCCAAGAAGGGTTTCTTCACTGAGACTTTACTGGTCACACTGATATCTGAGTTTTCTGAGATGCTCTCAATCTCTTCAGCTATCCAGTACATGGCCATGTCACAGAGCCTTGTGGTGTTACATATCTGGGACACAAAACCATGAGCGTATTCTGTAGAGTGGCCAGAATTCACGAAGAAAACAGTAACTTAAGAAGACAGTAGGTGTTGCCCATCCATAAGGCAAAGTGAAGTCCATTAATCTATTGGGCAGTATTAATGTGGGGAAGCTTTCTACTAGAGAAAACAAATCCATTGATGCATTCTCTTTTCTAATGTCTACAACCACGGATACAGTGGGATACACAGACATAGAAACCCTCACAATGTCAAAGGACTTACTAGAAACAGTCCACTCCACACCAGAAAAAAACGCCTTTCCTACCTATTCTCAGAACATGAGAAAAAAACCACAAACTCACACCCACAACGGCAAAGCCACCTCCTTCCCCCAAGTAGGTCTGTGACTATCCAGAGTGTCTTCTGACTGGTGGGCCATATTATGTTCCCCCGAAATGGCCTGTCCTCTCTCAGATCTGGTCTCCTTGGCCAACTATGTGAAGTTGTCAGGAGACAGCGGTGAGCCACTAACTGCTTTCTCAGGGAAGGTGCCTCTTCAGAGCTCTGCTGGCAGTTGGCCATCCTCACATCAGTAGGTACCAAGAAAGACTGACTCTGTCCTTGGAAAAAGCAAACAAGTTAGCCCAATGGGACTAGGACTGGGACTGGCTCTGGGTGCCTGGCTTCCTGGATCCCAAGTTCAGAGAATTCAATCACCAAGGAAGTGAGGAGAGGTCACTTCCTTCAGGAACTGAATGAGGTCACTGCCTTGAAAACCACTTTGTCCTAACAGTTGCTTCCAAGGGTCCCATGAGATGGAGGCTGCCTCAACATCCTCTGACACATTCAGAAGTTAGAATGGAATATCAACCTTAGGCACCCAGGTACAGCTCTCCACACAGGCCTGGTTTCTTCCAACTTCTTTACAATAAGAAAAGAGAGGCCGACTTAGACCCATCAATTCATCCTGACCAGGTTGTTTGCCATGGAAGATTTCTATTGCTCTCTCAGGTCCTACATAGCTGCATAAATCTTCTCCAAGGATCATTTCTCCATGGATCTTTGAGGTTCTCAGAAGGTGGAAGATCACCTACATTCCTATATTGTAAGACCAACTCTGTCCCTGCTCTTCTGTAAGTTATATTGATGGAACAGTGTATGTTTAGGGTTAATAACATGTTTGATTTGGGTTAGGAATCATTTTGCGAGATGAATAATGGTATTGGCAACCTTCGATATTTACAAGAGTATATAGGTGAAATGTAAGTATGAAAGCAGAAAATTAGGAAAGATTTGAAGCCCAGAAGGGAATTGGACCCTTAAGTGGTATACTTAGGTTTGAGTTATGTGCTGCACAGTTGTCTCAGATAAATCAATATACAATGGCATAGGACCTTGTACCTTGGATGATTGAATATTGAAGAGAACATCCAGTCAAAAAGCGATATTCAGTACGATGAGGAAGGTAGTCGTTAGGTTTAGAATGAAGAGTGAGTGTAGGATTTGGACAAAAAGTTCTTTAGCAATAGGTTTTCGGTTAGAGAGTGAGTGTTAATGTCAGCACATGTGAAGAGTCAGTCACAATGATGAACTGGGGAAAATATGAGGGAAAGCAGATATCAATAAAGACATTAGGAAATCAAGCAAAGTACAAAGTGAGTGATAGGATTAGACATTTTCAACAGGCTTGAGGTTGAATATATAATCTTAGGAAGAAACAAATATGTAGTCACCAATAGGATTGACATTTGAGAGCATTAGGCAACCTGGACATAGATGTTTTTAGTAATCCATGCTCACTTTCCATTTAGGCTTTGGTACAATTGAAAGTGTGACCTTTGCTTTTTGTGTCCAGAATATTTCTGTGATAAAATGTATATGTATATCACGTGACATGAGTATTTCTTCCACCATTTCCAGGAGCAATATTTTGAAGACATATAAATTTGTATTGGGGTACAAATAGGTATACCCTCTGTCTATGAATATAGCAATAACGCATGAATAGACCATACTGGGAATAAATAATATAACTGGATCCACTTTAAATAATGGATTGAATGGATATCTGAAAATATATAAGAAATGTTATAATGATGCACAATCAATCATTCCAACCAGTTATATATCTAATGGTCATCTTAGGGTTATGTTTTATCATGAAGGATGTGTGAGTTTTGCTTAAAAATTGATCATGGAAATTGAAAATAATATATTTGAAAAAAGTCTCATGAAAAGACCAGTCAAGAAACATAGGGAAATACATGTGTTCTGGAGCAAGAAGTGATTGAAAGTGAAACAAATGCCTATAAATTTGCTAAGTAGTGGATGAAATATATATCCTATGATGTGCATAAACTGAAGAAATAGTAATGTACCAGTGTTGAACAATAATTAATGTCAAAATACACATCATGTCCCATAGGAATCTACTAGCATTGATGTTAAACTAGGTCAGTTAATGTAGAAATACTAGGATTTGTTTGCACCTTTCACTGAAGTTAGTTTTCAGTACTAGGAAACAAATATGTATTTCAGGTGGATGAATATTTCTGAGAATAATCTTGTGAAAAGTTGATTATTAATCCACATACATGAACATGAATGAATTTAGGGAGTGTATATAAGACACATATATTTCATTTTTTGAAAAATCTGGAGATTTATTATATATATATATATATATATATATATATATATATATATATATATATATATACATACATATACACACACACAAACACACACACAAACAAAGACATTCAAAAGTAGAATTATATATGCCAATCGAATTTCACCATGAAATATATATCATCCACAGATCCAAAAATATTCATTTTACTGAACATGGATTTATGTATAATGTTATTCAACTAGGAAGCTCACCATTAGCTTGAATTTTCAGTTCCAACAGCATTTAGGTGGAGTAATCTCTTCTCACAATTTGTATCTGCAATGTCAGGCACCTCACAAAAATGTACGTGCGATAACAGGTAGGATTCTATATGTGTATATAAAAATTAATGTGCTGAATAGGTTACAGCGAAAGGGAGATAGGAATTCACATATTTGTTAACTTTAATACACATATAAAACTATTTCAATTAAAAAATGACTAGATTTATAACACCTACCTTTTATCTTGCAAAAGGCAAGTCCAATATACACCATGCCTCCTCTGAACTGCTTGTATTTCAATTCCGTTTGGGTTATTTTTCTCCATCATATTAGTATTTGTAGTTAGCGTCTAGAAGGGTATGGGTTATTGTCAGGAATTCAGTATTTCAATTGGAAAATTGGAAAGTGAATCCAATGTGTATGCAATTATGTGCTGCACAATATTCTTCCGACTCTCATCCAGAACAATGGCTTGACATTAACTTCGCCCCAAGTAAGACGCAATTAGAGAAGAAGAGTTAGAAATTCTGTGAATACATATCTGGAATGGAAAATGCTCAGGAGTTCACAACCTTGGAGGTGGTAGAGGATTTTCCAAAAGTAGGGGACAGGGTTGATCACCCAACATGATCTTTCATTAAAATTGTGAGCCATCTTGCCACAAAGCCATGAAAAGATAATTTTTGCTTTACTATAAATTACTGCAAATTCTGAACCTGCTTAGAATGCCTGACCATGTTTTGAACTCACCCATGCCTGGATCTCTGACCAGATAACAGCCCTCTCTGAAACTTTAGTGACACCTCATAAATATTCGCCTTCCCTGGCCAGACAATGACCCTCTCTGAGGCTCTAATGGTCCTCATAATTTCTGATGCTGAGGCCAGAAAAAACAAATGTAAACTACAATTAGTGTGATGCTTGTCAAAGTTTTGTTTTCTGTAACCCCCCTTTTGTGTAACTTTCTGGGCTATAAAGCTGGGCTGTAGGAAAGGTGGGGTTGCTGTCTTGTTCCCGCCATTTTGAGAGGGAGAGGCAGCCTGGCTGGTTGAAATATTAAGCTTGCCTTAATTTGATTTTAGTTGGAGTCAGTGGTCTTTTCTTGTGTCCTGGACTAACATTTTGGAGTTCCCCAGCAACATGACCCGACCAGATCACAAAGCCAGACTGCTGGAAATTCTGAAGCTGGCCTATCCTCCAGGACTCCAGGCTGGAGAGCCAAGTTCCAAGGCCTTGGAATGAGCCTTCAGTCCGTGGATCACTGCAGTGAACCATCGCACTATTATCAAGCACCTGGTGGAGGAGGCCTTCATAGGTAAGAGGCGCCTTTATAACATCTGATATCCGGTTAAGGGAGTACTCTTCTGATGACAGAGAGGTGGCCTGGGAAGGCTCACATATACTCCTGTCCGGGACAGTAATAGGAATCCTTCTTTTCTCTGTTCTTTTCTGTAGGGAATACCTCTGAAAGTGTAGAGAGGTGCCGACTGGCACGCAGGAGCTCCTACCCCGGAGCTTTAGCAAGACGCTGCATTGCTCCTCTGGTTTTCTGTTTATTCGCCGAGTTTCTGTTTTTTTGTGTGTTTTGTTCTGTGTTCTAAATGTTTTTTATTTGTTTGTTTTTGTGCGTTTTGTTGTGTGATTTCTGTGGTAAAAACGTAAGGATATTGGACGTGAAAATGGGTAATAAAGCATGTAAGCCTGTCACCCCTTTGGACTGTGTTTTAAAGAAATGTGATGCACTATACCCCCCTTTGTTAAGCAGGATGAGAGAAGCCCCTAGCTGGCTGTCTGGAGCACACCCACTGCAGAGGGCAATGCCTGCTGGAGACCTAATAACTGAGTATCTCCCAGGTTAACAAGTGAAGCTCCTTTAAAACCCCTTGTCCCTCCAGATCAAGAGAGTCACAACTTTGGACAGAGTCCCCTGTTTTTATCCTTTGTTAGCAAAGCAGTAAACCTCCCTTTTACTTTTTCTCAAACCCTATCCTTATATTAAATAGGTATTAATTGGCTTCAAGGTCCAGAACCGAAATTTAAGTTACGAATTTTGATACCCCCCCCGACCCCGGAATTTTTGAGAGCTGACTACTGAAATGTTAGGAGATTCAGCGTGCTTGGGGTGGAACCAAACCAGAGGAGCTAATCCTGTAAGTAAAAGACGGGACTGAGGGAATCCCAGCAGCTGCCGAAGTCCTGTTGCTTCAGTAAATTCCCTCCTTTCTTCCCTGCACTGTAAGTATTATGCCACCTCTGTTTTCTTAAAAAAGAGAAAAAGAAAAAGGAGACACTAAATGCAGTAAAGTCACCATGGAGACCTTTGATATTACATTTCAGGTTGCCCCTCTGTGAAAACATCTGATGCCCTTGTGGGAACATCTATCATGCCACTGGTGTAGGAGATTTTTCTCTTATCTGCTGTTTTAAAGGCTTCTGTCCTGTCAGCCATAGTCTGGAGCTCCTTTCTGTCTGTCTTTTGTCTTTGTTTCTGGCCATTTAAGACATGTGCAATAATGTGTTGATAATATAAATTGTTTCTTGGGAATGATCTTAGCTGAATGTGTGTCTAAATGATGATGTTTTATTGTAACAATATGGTATCTGAATGGGTTTTTGTAGCATTGCTCAATCTTGCAGTTAAAAGTCGGGTTTAGGTAATTTTTTAGTTTATGATTTCAGAAAATTCATGCCAGAGAACTTAAATACTTAAAATGGAAAACTAAAGAATTCTACTTCCAAGTTGGCAAGTAATTTCCCAATCATTTAGTCTTTTTTTTTCACCAATTTTTAATTGAGTAGCCTGGGAAAATGTCACAGTGTGTCAGTGCATTAATTTGGACAAGGATAGTAAATCATAGTATGGTATCTGTTGACAAAACAAGATGTTGAGGTATAAAATTTTGAATTGTATCTTAAATTTGTATCATAATTTTCAACATCCTCACCTGAAAATTATGGTTAAAGTTCCTTAGGCCTGAGGTGTCCGCTCAGAATAGCAGTTTTGTCCAGCTCCTTCCAGAACTCAGCCAGGACTTATGTTGAAATGTAAATGAAAGAAGCCTGCAAGCTCAGTAGGAGACTGATCTGATGTCTAAGTGGGAAAAAAAAGGTAAATCGTATGGTATTTACTAATTACTGGCCAGTCATTTTTTCTAGGACTCTCATTTTTTTCCTTAGATTCTGTATTTTTTTTGAGCTCATTATTTTGATCCTAGAGAACTAGGTTAATATTTTTCTCATCAGTTCTATCTTTGACCAACAGTGGAGTTCTGAAACATTGCAATGGAGATTTCACCTGTGAAAAGCTACAAGGCCTTACTATTATTATTTGTGCACACTTTTGTTATGTGTTGTATGTCCATATATCCATATGTTCGTATATCATATATATGATATACAAATTAACATATATAAGGAGCGATCATTAAAAAAAAGAACTCATAAAAACAAATTTTAAAAAGTGGATTCGAAGATCTTTAATTCACGTGAGTTAAATGGTTCACTTTAAATTTGGATAAACAAATAACAATAAATATCTTTAAATTTAAGCTTACAAGTTTTTCTAGCTGCTCAAAAATCTAATAAAATATTAATGTCTATAAAATGTCTAATATGCCTTGGTTCTAGGACTTTTCCTTTAACAAAAAAATGGTTTACACTCTTCAATACATTTCTCTAATATTTTGATAAATAAGTGAAGTAAATTTGATATGGGATTACTGATTCATGAGTACTTTTGTTAGATATCTGATTGATTTAGTAAGGTCTGTATAAGTTTGTTCTAAAGTCTGTATAAGATTGTAAAAATCAGTCATGTGATAAAGCGACACAAATTTCTGAAAACAAAAGTTTACCCCTAACATTGCGTTTATTTTTATTTTTCTAGAGCAAGCAACCATAAAAATTAAACAACTGATTAAATAAGAACTGTTATTTTAGAGCACTGTACTGGAATTTCTTTAAAAGCTAAATTTGGTTAATGTAAAAACATCAATGTCATTGTGATGCTATTAATGTGCTCATATTTTCCAGGTATACAAGTCTGTAAGGTAGAAACTTTAAAAGAGCATTACATCAAGCTGGTGTTCTGAAGTTGTATGGTAAAAAAAAATATATATATATATTGGGGATTTATTTACTTGTTATCAATAAGATATGTAAAGTTTTATGTTACTTTTTACATTGGGGAAAAATTTAAATATATTTTTAAGTTAATGAGCGCCTAATCTATGTAAAGGTTAAAAACTTTCAGCCTTTCTTTAATTCATGTTTTAAATGTGATATCATATGGTGTTAGCTAATGTTCATGTGACCTCAAACAATTTATGTAAACTGCGTAAGATGATATTAAAAAAAAAAAAGATCAGCTTTAGAACTAAAAGACTTAAGATTTATATAGAGCCCTGCCTTACCTGAGATAAGGCTCTGTGTCTCATCTTACAACATGTGAGAATAACTACGAAAGCAGTAGGTCAGATGTTATTTAATTATAGTTATGTTCAGAAGTTTTTTTTTTTTTCTGTCAAGATTACTAGGATCTCAAAAAGGGGATATAATTTATAACTCAGCCAAAAATTCAGGGTAGCTATTACACGAACTAAGTATTTTTACTCTTGTTAATTTTATTTTGTAATTTCCTCATAAGTTCACTAAAGATTCCCTGTTAGTGTTTTACAAAAGAGTTGCTTTTGAACACAACATTGGTTAATTTAAGATAATAAGGCATCACCTACAAGACAGAAAAATACAGATCCCAAATAATAAAAAGATAAATAATTTTAAATTATAGACATTAAAGCACAGTACTCTTAATATAAGGCTGTTAAAATTTATTTGCTGGATGTTTAAGATTAGGATTTAAAATTTAATTTAAATGAAAAGGGACAATAAAACAAATTTTGGCTCTTGACCTCTGAGTCAGTTTGTATCCAGGGAACAGGAGACTTCTCTAAAGAACTTTGCAACTCTCAGCCACATAAACTCCTGATCAGGAAGATTAATGAGGCCACTGGAGAACAGAAAGCCAATCAGTGCATTTTCTACGAAGAAGAGAGTCATCAGAGAAGGGAGATATTCCTGATGCTTCTGAGAGAAGCCACATGGTCAAGCAAGACCTGGAATCACCTAGCGCAAATGGCACTAGCAGAACTGAGAAGCTGCTCTCAAGTTTCCCCAGAAATGACTCCCATAAAATCTCAGCTGACTGTTAACAATAGATAGAAACAAAAGTCAGTTTTACTGCTTCATCTTAAACTCTTAGCAAAGACAGATAAACCCAAAATACAGCCATTCCTGGGCATTTTAAATAATAATAGTTATAATAATATTTTAACGTATACACTTTATGGTAGCCTCCCAAAATAAGTAAGACTGGAGGCTACAAAGAAGGATTCTCAGAGAGGAATGCCTGATGAGAATAAAAAGAGACTATCAAGAGGAGCTACCAGAGGCAGAATTTTATTGTTTAAGGCCTACAGATATTCCTAACCTACACAGGTAGGCTTGGTGTTTGCTAGTATGATTATCCAGCCCTGACTAACAGAATTAAAGGTTTCTCTATTACACACAGAGGTCATACTAGTAAAAGGAATTTGCAAGATCAGATGACATTAAATTATTAAACTGTATCTTATGGGGTGGGACAACCGTGACACTAAAAGTTAAATATTAAGTTGAAAGTCCTGATAACTGGGGATATTGAAGACAGATGAGGGGACATCTATACAGTGACTTGTTTCAGCAGCTGCAACATTTATTCAGTACTCATGGTTTTTGTTTCTCTCATAGAAGAACCCATCCCCAGATGACTTTACAAACTGTTCTACCACAACCAGACTTCAAACCGAACTGACTTCTAAAAGGCAACTCATGTCCCTCATGCTGTGCCCCCTCACGTCACCCTCTCTCAGCTCAGAAGAAGCCAAAATGAGTGACACCACTCTTCTTACAACAATGGAGCCAAAAATAAATAGACTTTCATTTTAAGTAATTAATTAAGTCAGGTAAAATCAGGGAGACTGGTTTTGTGTGAGTTCAAAAAATATGGAGACTGTTACGTGAGGTATTAAAATTCCCTCAGTGCTCTTCCCCTACCCTATCAAAGATTTGAAAGGGACACATTAGAAAAGGGGGGAATGATAGACCCAACCTGATCTTTTATTAAAATTGGGATCCATCTTGCCACAAAGCCATGAAAAGAAAATTTTGGCTTAACTATAAATTACACCAAATTCTGAACCTGCTTGCAATGCCTTCCCGTGGCCTTGAACTCACCCATGCCTTGCTCTTTGACCAGGAACAGCCCTCTATGAAACTTTATTGACACCTCATAAATACTGGCCTTCCCTGGCCAGACAATGACCCTCTCTGAGGCTCTAATGGTCTTCATAAATTCTGATGTTGGGGCCAGCAAATATATATATATAAACTACGATTAGTTTGATGCTTGTCAGAGTTCTGATATTTTAAACCCCCTGTAGTGTAAGATTCTGGGCTATAAACCTGGGCTGTAGGAAATTTGGGTGGCTGTCTTATTCCCACTGTTTTGGGAGGGAGAGGCCACCTGGGCAGTGGAAAATATAAGCTTGCTTTAACTTGATTTTAATTGGAGTCAGTGGTCTTTTCTTGCATCCTGGTCTAATAGGTAAATGCTATCAAACATGGAGCTCTGCCAGCCTGAAGACTTCCTTAGAAACTGCCTCTGACGATGGGCACTTGACAAATATGTTGTTGTCAGGAGCTTTAGCTTTCTTTCTAATGAGACCATCAAAGCTGGATCTGCATCTATGTGACCTGGAGGACATGGTTTCTTGTTTTTCAAAGGACATGAGGCAGCAGTGCTGAATTCACTCTTTGTAGGTAAACTGTCACCACTGAAGGCTAAGTGACTCCCCGTGTGGACTGTGAAGCAATTTGGTCATCCTCCACTTTTGGTGGTGTTTCTTGCTGCTGCACTGGGACTTTGTTATTTGCTTCACAAAATACAAGGAATTCAGCTGGGACACAGTGCTGGAGGGAGTTCTTTCACATGAGATGGGTCAGGGTCTGCAGGAGAATGCATCAACCAGGCTTCTATCCCACATAGCTTGTCCCCTTGACCATTGCACCTGATTCTGAACATTGTCCTGAAACATCTCCATATAACAAGATGCCTTATATGGAGAGTTATCAGACACATAAGTGATTCCTGGCTGCACAATGTCAGCCACAAGCCATTTGGAAGTCAATGGCAGATACACATGGCCCGACCACAGATGTTTTATCACACACCTGCACACCACAGCTCTGGGCCCACTACTCAGCAGGCTCCAACATACTGGTATCTCTGTTCTACATCATTTTCATGAAACCTAGTCAATCAAGGCACTGTCTGGTACACACTTCATCAGCAAGAGGACATTGAAAGGTTCTCCAGTGCCACCTGGTCATGAAAATTTCAAAAATTTCATGGTATTTATCTAGCCATTTTTCAAGGATGAAGTTGGAGAAATTGTGGGTTTCAATTCATTCAGGAACCATTAATGTTTGAGGAAGCACATTTCAAGGAAACTCTGGAGAATTCTCAGAGGCAAGGCTTCCCAAAGAGTGGCCAAAAAGACACATGAAGCCAGGCCCATTGAGGTCTACAATGTGAGGCCCATGTGTGTTTTGACTGTCAACGATGGCTGCCAAGTCTTTCAGTATAAAATAATGTGATGCCCTGGCAGAGATTGACAATGCTCTGTGGAAAGCCACCCTGGGCATTGATCTCAGTTTCCAAAGGCAACTCTCATGCATGGTCTCCTAAATTCCCAACACAATTCATGGCAATTCTTCTCTGAGGTCAGTTCCTGAACTCAATCTGTAAGGGGAATCACACCAGAGTTCAAGCCCAGGTGGACCTAGGCATCTCTTCCAACCACCAAGCAAATGACCACAATTAAAACCAAAACACTCCCAAATCGCCCTCATCTTCTTCCACATAGACACTCTTCATAACCTCTGGCTGCAGGTTTCCATGAGGGGCACAGCCCAAGACAGTTTTCGAAATGAACTCCCTTGCCCCTCATTTGCCTAAAGTCAGGGTGGCCTGGACTCCCTTCCTGTGAACCAATAGTGATCAAATAGTCCTGCTCTTAATACTGCTCTGCTTCTCTAATTTGAGGCCTACTGACTGTCTGGTATATATTCTTTATGTGAATTGGTGTCATGAGAAAACACAAGCCCTTATGTGCTAGCCTCTGTAGGGCTTTGAAGAACTGATTTGACACAAAGGATCCCTATTCTCACGTGATGGAGGTCAGGAAGTTTACAGAGGAAGGCGAGAGACTTCATCCACAATGACTGCTCTTTTGGCCATTTTCGTTTTGCATGCACACTTGGAAACTTTCTTTAGATCCATCAGGTGCTGAGAATCTAAGCCACTGCCTCACACAGGGCAAAGAGGCTGATTCAGCCACATCTCTTTCCAAAGCAATTAACCAAAGAGCCACAGGTGATGCCCATTCATTTTCATTTGAAAACTCTTTTTTTCTGGCTTCACAAAGGGGTTTCCTGAGGCAAAGATCTTCCTGACATTTAGAAAAACAGAACAATAGGTAAGCAAAAGGCCCAGTGCAGTGTTTTTCCACTGAGACTTTAATGGTCACACTGATATGTGAGTTTTCTGAGATGCTTCTATTCTCTTCAGCTATCCAGTACATGGCCATGTCACAGAGCTTGGAGGTGGTACATATCTTGGAAACCAAACCATGAGGCTATTCTTGAGAGTGGCCAGTATTCAGGAAGAAAACAAGAACTTAGGAAGATAGTAGGTGTTGCCCATCCATAAGGCAAGCCTCTCTCCATTCTTAAATTGTGCAGTATGAATGTTGGGAAGCTTTCTACTAGACAGGACACAACCATTGATGCATTCGCTTTTCAAATGTCTACAACCACAGATACAGTGGAATGCACAGACATAGAAACACTCGCGTTGTCAAACGACTTTCTAGAAACATTCCAGTCCAAACAAACAAACAGTCTTTCCTACCTATTCTCAGAAAAGAGACAAAACCACAAACTCACTCCAACACCCACAACGGCACCTCCTTCCCCCAAGTATGTTGGTGAATATCTTGAGTGTCCTCTGACTGGTGGTCCATACTATGTTCCACCAAAATGGCCTGTTCTGTCTCAGATCTGGTCTCCTTCGCCAACTCTGTGAAGTTGTCAGGAGCCATGGTTGAGCCACTACCTGCTTTCTCAGAAAAGGCTCCTCTTCAGAGGTCTCCTGGCATTTGGCCATTATCACGTCAGTAGGTACCAACAAAGACTGACTCTGTCCTTGGTAAATCCAAACAATTGAGACCACTGGGACTGGGACTGGGACTTACTCTGGGTGCCTGGCTTTCTGGATCCCAAGTTCAGAGTGTTCCATCACCAAGGAAGTGTGTACTGATATTTGCTTCTAAGGGTCCCAGGAGATGGAGACTGCCCCTACTTTCTGTGACAGTTTCACAAGTTAGAATGGTATATATCAACAATAGGCACCCGGGAACAGCTCTTCTCACAGGCCTGGTTTGGTCCATCTTCTCTATATTAAGAAGAGAAAGGCTGATTCAGATACATCTCTTCATCCTGACCCGGTTGTTTAACATTGAAAATGACTTTTGCTCTCTCAGGTCCTTCATAGCTGCCTTCTTCTCCATGTATCATTTCTGCATGGACCTTTGAGGTTCTCATCAGGTGGAAGATACCCTACAATCCAGTATTGGAAGACCAACTCTCTCCCTGCTCTTCTGTAAAGTTAGATTGAGGGAACAGTGTATGGTTAGGGTTAACAACATGTTCGATTGGGTTAGGAATAATTCTGCAGAATGAATAATGGTTATGGGAACATGTGATATTTACAAAATATACAGTTGAAATATAGGTATGAAAACAAAAATCTAGGTAAGATTTGATGCCCAGAAGGGCATTGGGCCCTTGATTGGGATACTTAGCTTTGAATTAATTTCTGCACAGATGTCTCAGATAAATCAATATACAATGGTATAGGATATTGTACCGTGGATGATTGAATGTCGAAGACAACATGCAGTCAAAAAGGGATAGTCGGTAGGATTAGAAAGATAGACGGTAGTTTTAGAAAGATGAGTGAGTATAGGATTTGGACAAAATGGTCTTTAGCAATAGGGTTTCATGTAGAGAGTGAATGTAAATGACAGCACATGTTAAGAGGCAGTCACAATGATGAACTGGGGAAAATATATATCAATAGAGACATTAGGAAATCAGGCAAAGTATAAGGTGAGTAATAGGATTAGACATTTTCAACAGGTTTGAGGTTGAATATATAATCTTAGGAAGAAACAAATATGTAGTCACCAATAGGATCCACATTTGAGAGCAATAGGCAAACTGGACATGGATGATTTCAGTAATCCATGTTCAATTTCCATTTAGGCTTTAGTACAATCATAAGTGTGACATTTGCTTTTTGTTTCCAGAATATTACTGTGATAAAATGTATATGTAGATCAGGTGACATGAGTATTTCTTTCACCATTTCTAGGAACAGTATTTTGAAGACGTGTAAATTAGTATTTTGAATACAAATAGGTGTACACTGTGTCTATGAATATAGAAATAATGCATGAATAGACAATACTGTAAATAAATAATATAACTGGTTCCAACTTAAATAATGGTTCAAATTGATATCTGAAAATATACAGGAAACCTTATATTGATATATATCCATTCATTCAAACCAGTTATACATCTAATGGTAATATTAGGGTTATGGTTTATCATGAAGAATGTGTGAGTTTTGCTTCAAAAGTAATTGTGGAAATCGAAAATAATGTGTTTGGAAAGAAGTCTCATGAAAAGACCAGTCATTTAACCTGGAGGAATACATGTGTTCTGAAGCAGGAAGTGATTGAAAGTGAAACAAAAGCCTTTAAATTTGTGAACTTGTGGATGAAATATATATCTTATGATGTGCATAAACTGAGGAAATAGTAATGTACAAGTGTTGAAAAAAAATGAACATCAAAATACACATCATGTCCTATAGAAATCTACTTGCATTTATATTAACCTGGGTCAATTAGTGTAAAAATATTAGGATATGTATGCACAATTCACTTAACTTAGTTTTCAGTACTAGGAAACAAATACGTATTTCAGGAGGATGAATATGTCTTAGAATAATCTTATGAAAAGTTGATTATAAATACGCACTTAAATATTAAAGAATTTAGGGAGTACATAATAAGATACATTTATTTCATATTTTGAAAACTCTGGAGAGTGTATATATATATATATATATATATATATATATATATATATATATTAAAATACACACACAGAAATTAAAAAGTATTAATATACAAGCCAAATGAAATTCACCATGAAATATTTATCATCCACAGATCTAAAAATATTCATTTTACTGAACATGAGTTTATGTATAATGTTGTTCAGCTAGGATACTCACTCATAGGTTGAATTTTCAGTTTCAACAGTGTTTAACAGGAGTGATCTCTTCTCACAATTTGTATCTGCCAAGTGAGCCACCTCACAAGAATGTACGTGTGGTACCAGGTAGGATTCTATATGTGCATATAAAAATATATGTGCTGAATAGGCTACAGAGAAATGGAGACATGAATTCACATATTTGTTAACTTTAAAAACACATGGAGAAGTGTTTCAACAAAAAAATGACTAGATTTAAAACTCCTACCATATATAATGCAAAAGGAACGTCCAAATGTTAACCTTGCATCCTCTGAACTACTTGTATTTCAATTTGGTTTGGTCTATTTTTATCCATCATAATAGGATTTGTAGTCAGAGTCTAGTAGGGAGTGGGTTACTATGAGGGATTCAGTATTTTGAATGAATAATTGGAAAATGAATCCAATGTGTATGCAAATATGTGCTACAAAAAAATCTTCCCACTCTCATCCAGAACAATGCCTTGACATTACCTTAGCCCCAAGTAAGATACAATTAGAGGAGAAGAGTTAGAAAATCTAGGAATACATATCTGGAATGGAAAATGCTCTAGAGTTCACAACACTGGAGGTGGTAGAGGAGTTTCCAAAAGTAATGGAGACGGTAAAAACTCCACAAACATGGAAGTGTGCAGGCCTCAAGACATCTGGGAAACTGTCTTTGAGGTTGTACACTTGAAATATATGTTGTTTTCAGGAGCTTTAGCTTCCTTTGTAGTGAAACCATCAAAGCTGTGTATGCATCTGTTACATGGAGGACATGGTTTCTTATTTTCCAATGAACATGAGGTAGCAGTGCTGAATTCTCTCTTTGTGGGTTTACTGTGGCCACTGGGGTCTAAGAATCTTTCCGTGTAGACTGTGAAGCCATTTGGTCATTCTCCAATTTTGTTGTGTTTCTTGTTGCTGCACTGGGAGTTTGGTATTTGCTTCACAAAATACAAGGAGTTCCACTGGGACACAGTGCTGGAGGGAGTTCTGTCACGTGTGGTGTGTAAGGGTCTGCAGGAGAATGCACCAACCAGGCTTCTACGCCACATTGCTTGCCCCCTTGACCGTAGCAACTTGATTCTGAACATTGCCCTGAAAACTCTCCATCTAACAAGATGGCTTAATATACAAAGGTATGCTGGCTGCACCATGTCAGTCACAAGCATTTGGAAGCCAAAGTAAGATCCACAGGACCCCACCACAGATGTTTTATCACACCACTGCACACCACAGCTCTGAGCCCACTACTCAGCAGGCTCCACCATACTGGCAGCTCTGTTCTACACCATTTTCATGAAACCCAGTCAAGGAAGGCACTGTCTGGTACACTCTTGATCAGCAACAGGACATCCAAAGGTTCTCCAGTGCCACCTGGTCGTGGAAATTTCAAAAATTTCATTGTATTTATCTAGACATTTTTCAAGGATGAAGTTGGAGAAACTGTGGGTTTCAATTCATTCAGGAACCATTAAATTTTTAGGAAGCACATTTCAAGGAAAACTCTGGAGAATTTTCAGAGGCAAGTCTTCCCAAAGAGTGGCCAAAAGGCCACATGAAGCCAGGCCCATTGAGGTCTACAATGTGAGGTCCATGTGTGTTTTGACTCTCAACAATGGCTGCCAAGTCTTTCAGAATAAAATCATGTGATGTCCTGGCTGAGATTGACAGTGCTTGGTGAATAGCCACCCCAGGCTTAGATCTCAGTTTCCAATGGCGACTCTAATGCATGGCCGCCTAAAATCCCAACACAATTAATGGCAATACTTCTCTGAGGTCAGTTCAAGGACTCAGTCTTTAAGGGGAATCGCACCAGAATTCCAGCCCAGGTGGACCCAGGATTCTCTTCTAACCACCAACAATTGACCACAATTAAAACCAAAAAACTCCCACATGGCCCTCATCTTCTTCAACATAGACACTCTGAATAACCTCTAGCTAGAGGTTTCCATGACGGGCGCAGCCCAAGACAGTGTCCAAAATAAGCTCCCTTGCCCCTCATTTGCCTAAAGTCAGAGTGGACTAGACACCATTCCTGTGAACCAAGAGTGATCAAATAGCCCTTCTTTAATACTGCTCTGCTTCTCCAGTTTGAGGCCAACTGACTGGTATAGATTCTTTATGTGAATTGGTGTCCTGAGAAAACCCAAGCACCTATTGGCTAGCCTCTGCAGAGCTTTGAAGAACTGGTTTGAACCAACGGATCCCTATTCTCACTTGATGGAGGTCAGGAAGCTTACAGAGGAAGGCGAGAGACTTCATCCACAATGACTGCTCTTTTGGCCATTTTGGTTTTGGATGCACACTTGGAAACTTTCTTTAGATCCATCAGGTGCTGAGAATCTAAGCCACTGCCTCACAGAGGGCAAAGAGGCTGATTCAGCCACATCCATTTCCAAAGCAATTAAGCAAAGAGCCACAGGTGACGCCCATCCTTTTCCATTTGAAAACTGATTTCTTCAGGTTTCACACAGGGGTGGCCTGAGGCAAACACGTTCCTGACATTCAGGACAACAGAACAATAGGTAAGCAAAAGTCCAAAGTAGTATTTCTCCACTGAGACTTTACTGGTCGCACTGATATCTGAGTTTTCTGAGATGCTCTCATTCCCTTCAGCTATCCAGTACATGATCATGTCACAGAGCTTGGAGGTGGTACATATCTTGGAAATAATACCATGAGGCTATTCTGGAGAGTGGCCAGTATTCAGGAAGAAAAGAGGAACTTAAGAAGATAATAGGTGTTGCCCATCCATAAGGCAAGCAGCTCTTTATTCTTTAATTTGGCAAGATGAATGCTGGGAAGCTTTCTACTAGACAGGACACAACCATTGATGAATTCTCTTTTCAAATGTCTACAAAAACGGATTCAGTGGGATACACAGACATAGAAACACTCGCGTTGTCAAACGACTTTCTAGAAACATTCCAGTCTAAACAAACAAACCGCCTTTCCTACCTATTCTCAGAACATGAGACAAAAACCACAAACTCACACAGACACCCACAACGGAATCTCCTTCCCCCAAGTATGTCTGTGAGTATCCTGAGTGTCCTCTGACTGGTGGGCCATACTATGTTGCACCAAAATGGCCTGTCCTATCTCAGACCTGGACTTCTTTGCAAACTCTGTGAAGTTGTCAGGAGCCATGGTTGAGCCACTACCTGCTTTCTCAGAAAAGGCCCCTCTTCAGAGCTCTCCTGGCATTTGGCCATTCTCACTTCAGTAGGTACTAAGAAAGACTGACTCTGTCCTTGGTAAATCCAAACAAATGAGACCACTGGGACTGGGACTGGGACTGGCTCTGGGTGCCTGGCTTCCTGGATCCCGAGTTCAGAGAGTTCCATCACCAAGGAAGTGTGATAGGTCACTTCCTTCACGAACTGAATGAGGTCACTGGGTTGGCAACCACTTTTTCCTAACAGTTGCTTACAAGGGTCCCATGAGATGGAGGCTGCCCATACTTCCTGTGACACTTTCACAAGATAGAATGGTATATCAACCATAGGCACCCGGGAACAGCTCTCCACACAGGCCTGGTTTGGTCGATTTAATCTACAATAAGAAGAGAGAGGCTTTCAGACACATCCCTTCATTTTGACCAGGTTGTTTTACATGGAAGTTGACTTTTGCTCTCTCAGGTCTTTCATAGGTGTCTACATCTTCTTCAGGGATCATTTCTGCACGGAACTTTGAGGTTCTCAGCAGGAGGAAGATCCCCTACATTCCTGTATTGTAAGACCAACAATATCCTTGTTCTTCTGTTAAGTTATATTGAGGAAATATTGCATGGTTAAGGGTAATAACAGGTTCAATTTGGTTTAGGAATCATTCTGCAGGATGAATTATGGTATTGGGAACCTGCGATATTTACAAGAATATACTGGTGAAATATAAGTATGAAAACAGAAATCTAGGTAATATTTGAAGTCCAGAAGGGCATTGGGTGGCCTGAACACCCTTCCTTTGAATCAGGAGTGATCAAATAGCCCTGCCGCTAATACTGCACTGCTTCTCCAATTTGAGGCTTACTGACTGTCAGGTATAGATTCTTTATGTGATTTGGAGACATGAGAAAACCCAAGCACCTATTGTCTCATGCCACAGCAAATGGTTTATTGGGGGTCCAGCATGCTGGGGCTCAAAGCTCACTTCAGAGGAGGAAAGAACAAAGAGCCCCGAGAACAACTTGAGAAGAGATTATATACAATCTTTAGAGAGTGCAGGGACTTTATATACATCATAGCCTCCTTTAGCAAATATCATATACTGTGGGAAAATCAAATAGCAACTCTAAAACATGATTAGCACATTCATTGGCGGGAACAGTTCGGGCAGGGGGTGATTGGTCAGCCCTGAGAAGGGGTATACATTTAAACTGATTGGTTGAAGCCCTGAGATGTATACGTGCTGAGATGCACGGTTTCTGGGAAGGGGTTGTTAAGTAACTAGGTGGTCAGGAAAGATTTCAACACATCTAATGGGCAGTTCCGGGAATTGTCTTCACTGACACAGGAATTTCAGGTTCTGATCACTGCTTGTAAACTTTACAAAACCTGGTTCTTTACGTTTCAATTTTAATTTCTTTAATTCTTTCATTTCTCCTTTTTCTGACTACTTTTAATTTTAAAATTAATGAATCATAATTTTTGTGGGGTCTCACATTCTATTTCTGCCAGTGAAGTGTATTTCTGTCTGATTACCATGAGTTTTACCTGCCCAATCTGAGCCTGGAGAAAGGAAACTATGAGGTTAAGCCAACAAGGTCCCACAGTTATCAACACCATAAGCATGATCAGGGGTCCAGCTAAGGCTGATAGGAGTGTAGTTAACCAGGGGGACAAGGTAAACCATGACTCAAATCACACTTGTTGAATCTCCCTTTCTCTCTGGTGCTCTTCAAGGCATTTTGTCAATTTACTCATGGATTATTTTACAACTCCAGTATGGTCAGCATAAAAACAGCATTTTTCTCTCAGTACAGCACAGAGGCCCCCCTCCCTTATTAAATGGAGGTCTAATCCTCACCTGTTCTGTAAAACAACTTTAGAGAGAGAGGTTAAGGATTCCTGCAAAACTGTGATGGAGGTCTCTAACGTCTTCAAGTCTTGATTTATTGCTGTTTCTAATCAGGCCATTTGTTGTGACCCATGGATCATATCAGCTGTTCCTGTACCCACTCCTGCAGCAGCTCCTAGCCCCAATAGGATGGCTAGAGTAAGGGACACTGGCTCCCGGCAAAATCGGGTTGTTTGTCCACCTAGTAGACCTTCAAAGGATTCTGGATCATGATAGAGCACCCTGGTGGGTATCTGCACCATTACACAATAATGTACAGAGCTGTCAAATACCTGGGCTGAAATGCAAGGAGTTCTGACTGTGTGGAGTTCAGTACCATAAAGGTTCCTTTAATTAGTTCCCAGGGGGAGGAGTCAGCTGTACTCTGGACTGGGGAAGTAGGAAAAGACGGAAACTGCGAAGTATGAGATGGTAGAAGGATTTTGGTAGATCTAGGCATGGGAGGTTTAGGAGGCTTAATTCCTGACTTGAGGGGATTGGGCCCTATTGCTGTGGGATTTTCTTCCTTTTTAAGCCGGATGGTGAACCAGAGACCAAAGTCATAACCAGGGCCATTAATATAGAATCGCATTCCCCAAGTATTTCCCATAGGCCATGTTGTTCTGAGGTAGCCCCTTCCTTTGGAAGTGAAAGTTATATTGAGGGGGTAACATAGACTATTTTTTCCACAGCAAGTTTTTGACACCACTTGGATAGCGGCACATTTATTGGGATCAATCCAGATGTCATTTCATCCTACCGAATCATACTGTCTGGGGAGTTTGGGTTTCACAATGTAGCTCCCGTGTGTTCACAACCCCAAGATCTACAATAAAAGTCACTGGGTCCTCCACAGGTTTGGGCCTGTTTGCGATTTCAGAAATCAGCTGGGCACACTTAATAAACAAGACTGGCTAGTTTACACCTGAGCTGGGGAGATGACATCAATAATTCATGGGGTAAGTTGGTCTATGTTGCCCTGGTTTGGGCTTTAGTGGGATCTGTGTGGGGTCCACTATGTCAGGGAGATCCCAGTCAGAGAGGCCTATGGCAAGCTGACAAATGTCCGGGTGGAGAGATGGCCACCAAGTCCATAAGGGGGCTGTATGTGAAATAGACCACACTACTTGCCCAGTAGGATTTATAACTTGCCATTGTTGCTGAACAGGCTGATGGGGATTAGGACTGCTGGTGGTCAGGGGAAGAATCCATAGCCCTACCCACACCACAGACATGCAACTTGAGAGGGTTACCAGTCTGTTCTAGTTTCCAGCCAGAGTATGGACAGGGCACAGGATTGAGATGGGAGGCATGGATCCAGGAAGTGATCCCATCCACTTTCACCACTGTAGGTGTTATAAGCAGCACCTGGTATGGTCCTTTCCAGCAGGGTTCCAGGGATGACACCCGATACTCTCTCATGTAGACGAAGTCTCCCACTTGATATCGATGTGGAGTTCCCTCGTCTCCAGGCTGATAAGCACTGGCCAACTGTTTCCACAGGTATCGCTGGGTGCTGGGTTTGTTCAAGGGCTTTAAGTCTGTCTAGCAAGGGTGAGTGAAAGGAATCATTAATCTCAGAGTTGGGGTTAGGTCCCTTAATGGAGGAGGGGCACTGTAGAGAATTTCATAAGGGGTGAGGTTACACAAAGGGGCGGAGGGGTATTTCTTGCACGAAAAAGTACATGAGGTAGGAGCATAGTCCAATTTTTTATGCTGGTCTCCAAGATTAATTTCGTTAAGTCTCTTTGATGGTTCTATTCATCGTTTCTACCTGTCCTGAGCTCTGGGGTCTATAAGCACAATATAACTTCCAATTAATCCCCAGGGTCCTGGAAAATCCCTGACTTACCTGGGCCACGGATGCCGGTCCGTTATCAGACCCTATTACCTTAGGCAGGCCGAACCTTGGAAAACTGTCTTCTAGGATCTTTTTGACCACCATCTGAGCTGTTTCTTTCTTCATGGGGAAGGCTTCGACCCATCCTGAAAAAGTATCTACAAAGACTAGGAGATATTTAAGTCCATACCTTGCTGGCTTAATTTCAGAAAAGTCCACTTCCCAGAATTGTCCTGGTCTGGTTCCTCGTATGCACTTCCCTGCGGGAATCTTGGATGGGAAAGTATTAACTAATTGGAAGACTTGAAAAGCTCTAGTCACCTGCTCAGCTATTTTTTTCCTCTTTGAGTCAGTCAATAATAAGTCCTTTCTTCGGTCCTTTAAGAGTGCCTATAACTTCTTTGAGCCTAAGTGGTTGAGCTGGTGTACGTCTTTGACATAAAGGTGGGCTTTTTGAAATTGTAAACTTGGCTCTGTAGGGTCCCAGATTTCTGTATCTGTCTCCTCAGATGATAAGTTGCCTGAATGTTCCGGGGCGGCCAAGTCTCCTGATTTTTGTTCCCCCCCGGTGTGGAAAAAGTTAACAGAGTCACTCCGTTTAGGGCTGCCAATTAAGCTTCCTCATCTGCCCTTCTGTTTCCAACTGCCACAGGGTTGTTTCTCTTCTGGTGCCCGGGACAGTCCACTATAGCTAGTTCCTTATGGCCCTGCACTGCTGAGCCAAGGTGGAGGATCTCATCTTTATTTTTTATTTTTTTCCCGGCAGAGTTTAATAGCCCACATTGTTGGTAAATAGTCCCGAGCATATGAACAGTGGCAAATGCATAGTGGCTATCAGTTTATATGGTGGCCCTTTTCCCTGTTGCTAGTTCCAATGCTTTCATAAGGGCAATCAGTTCTGCTTTTTGGACTGATGTCCCTTCTGGGAGACCAGAGTATCAGATGAAATCAGTTTTGCTAACTGCTGCTGCTCCAGCCCGCCGCTTACCATCTTGGAGGAAGCTGCTGCCATCCGTAAACCATACGACTTCAGGGCGAGGCAGTGGCTGATCCTTCAAGTCTTGTTGTATACTGGTTTCCTTGCCAGTATGTGTTGACACTCATGAGTGTCGGGTCCTGATGATTCTTCTGGCAGCAGTGTAGGTGGGTTGAGTGGAGCAGGGGGTCCCAGCGTTATTCTGTCTTTGTCAAGCAAGAGGCTCTGGTAGTGGTTTATTCTGGAGTTTGATTGCCACCTCTCTGGAGGCTAACAGATGATGCTCTCCAGGGCATGGGGGGCTATAATGGTTAACTTCTGTCCCAACGTTAATTAATGAGTATCTTTTATTAGAAGGGCTGCCGCTGCTATAGCACTTAAGCAATGGGGCCACCCGCTAGCCAATGGGTCCAGTTTTTTGGATAAATACGCTACTGGCTTTTTCCAAGGTCCCAAAGACTGAGTGAGCACTCCCCGTGCTATTCCTTTCTTTTCCTCGATATAGAGAGTGAAGGGTTTTCTACATCTGGGAGTGCTAAGGCCGGAGCAGATAGCAGCACCTTTTTTTGACATTATCAAAAGCTTGTTGGTGCTCAGGGGTCCATTGGAAGTGGGCATCCCCCTTTATCAGCGGGTATAAAGGGGCAGCCAGAGATGCGAACCCAGGAATCCATAACCTGCAAAAGCTGGCAGTCCCAAGAAACTCTCTGAGTTTTCTCTTATTAGATGGGGGCAGTATCTGCAAAACGGTTTTTTTTCTGGGCTCAGGGAGCCATCGTTTGCAACCCCTAAGAGAATAACCCAGGAAGATTACTTCTTGCTGACAAGTTTGGGCCTTTTGGCAGAAGCCATATATCCAAGCCGAGCAAGCTCGAATAATAGTGCTTGGGTCCCAGACTCATAGGTCTCCTTGGTGTTGGCTGCCAGTAGAAGATCATCCACTATTGGAGTAGGGTGACTTCGGGGTGTGCAGTTTTGAAGTCATTGATGTCTCTGTGGAGTGCTTCATCAAAGAGAATGGGGGATTTTTTGAACCCCTGTGGGAGTCTAGTCCAGGTTAGTTGGCCAGATGTTCCAGGTTCTGGGTCTATCCACTCTAAAGCTAACAGCAACTGACAGTCCTTATGTAGAGGCGAGGAGAAGTAAGCATCTTTTAAGTCCAGCACAGTGTACCATTTCTGCTCCGGATTCAGAGTGCTAAGCAAATTATATGGATTGGGTACTGTGGGGTGAATGTCCTGCACTCTGTTGTTTATCTCTCTTAGGTCTTGAACAGGACGGTAGTCCCCAGTTCCTGGCTTTCTTACTGGTAGCGGGGGGTGTTCCAGGCTGATTGACAGGGCCTTAGGACCCCAAGACCCAGGTATTTATGAATATGGGGCCTTATCCCATCCTTAGCTTCTTTGCTTAGAGGATATTCTTTAACACTAATTGGAGACGCAGAGGCTTTTAATTCTACTACTATTGGAGTTTGTTGATGGCTAGACCTAACCCAGCAGTTTCTGCCCAGGCATTAGGATAATCTTTTATCCATTTCTGGGGTAGTTTGCCTGTTTGATCAGTCCTAGGGGGCGCGAAGGGTTGATGTTCATCTTCTACAGACATAGTCAAAGATGTGACTATGGGAGTTTATACTGAACGCTATAGAACCTCCACTTGGGGACCATTAGGTTTAAAGGTTATTCTAGTCCGGAATTTGGTAAGCAGATTCCTGCCCATCAATGGGGCCGGGCATTCTGGGATTACTAGGAAAGAGTGGTGGACTTTTTCCTTTCCGAGGTCCATATTCATCTTAGTTGTCCAAGCCTGATATCTACTGCCATTAGCCCCTTGAACTAGGGACGATTTAATTGATAGGGGGGCCAGTGAAGTCTTAAGGGCTGAGTATACTGCTCCTGTAATCACTTCAAAGTTCACTGTGTTCCCCTCAACTTCAAATGTTACTCTGAGCTGGGGGAGGGGATCTGAGCCCCGAATTTCCTAGTCCTCTTCTAGAGTCAGCACGGCGGGCTGGCGTGGCTGCTTCTTTTGGGAGCACTCTTTGGCCCAGTGTTCTTTTTTATTACAGTGGGCACATTGATTTGAGGCCAACGGCAGCCTTTGGCGTGGGCCCAGGTATGCCTTTATGTATCCCTGCTTTTTAACTTCTGGCCTATTTGCTGCTGTGACCAGAACCTTAGGCAATGCTTTACTCTGCCATTTGCTTCTTTCCTCCTTCTTTTGTTCCCTTTCCTTCTCACTCCTCTATTCCCTTTCCTCCTCAGTTTCTCTCTTATAATATACTTTCTCAGCTTCTCTGACTAAATCTCTTAAGGTCATATCTTATAATCCATCTAGACGTTGTAACTTTCTCTTAATATCTAGGGCAGTCTGCTCGATAAAGGCAATTGCAACAGATGACTTTTGGTCTTCTGCCTGAGGATCAAAAGGAATATATTTCCTATACGCTTCCATAATTCTCTCCAGAAACATAGAAGGAGACTCATTAGGCCCTTGGATAATCTCTCTTACCTTGGACAAATTAGTCGGCCCTCTGGCGGCCGCTCAGAGACCCACTATTAGAGAATGGCGATAAGTGGACAGATGCTACCTACATTCAAAGGTGTTGGGGTCCCAGTTGGGTCGGTTCATGGGCCCGTAGGGACAGAGAGGGAGCATCACAGGGGCTTCCGAGTTTTATATTATTTATCTCCTGCGGGTTCCTTTAGGTGGCCCAGCTTCCTTCAGGGGAGCAGGGTCTGCTGCTGCTGCGGGGAAGTCCCCTGGAGGGCTTGGGTCTGGCCCAATTGCCTCTAGCGGCGGAGAGGCTGAGTCAGCGGCGGGAGGATCATCTGGAACATGTTGTGGGTTGGGGAGCGAGGGTAGAGGATAAGGAGAGAGAGGAGTGTCCAGTCTTGTGACTCAGAATGGAGGGAAGAGGGGGAGGAGCAGAATGTTGGAATGATAAGATCGTGGGGGAAGGGGTATATGGCTGTTAATCTGGGTGGCCAAGTGGCCCCGGTGAAAGACAATATCTCTGACTTTTCGGATTAGAGGGAAGTGGAAGGATTCTTCTCGGGGCCATCCGACTCCTAGGATGGGCCATTCTGAACCACAGAGAGTCTGCCAGATCCGGCATTTTACTGAAAAAGAAAGATTCTTGGTACTTGAGCGAACATCAGTCCAATGATCAAGGTTAAGGGACAGAGGCATGGAAGTGCTTTGTCCCATAATGTCCCATAATGGGAGTTACTCAAACAGGGACAGTGAATACACAAACGTGACACAGACAAAGACAAACAGTAAACGTTTAACATGAGTCCAAGAAAAAGATTAGAACTGAGTAACTGGCCAAACCTGATGGGTTAGACAATAAAGACAGACAGTAAACTCAACATGAGTTCCTGACAATGAACAAAACTGAGTAGCCAGCAAAACCTGATGGGCTGGAAAACCGAATCCTGAAGCAAAAAATAACTGAGTTGAGGAATCTACTAATCCTCAATTTCCCGAGTCCTCTGGAGTTTCCCCCAGGGACGTGGCCTGTGACTCTGTGACACATCTGTCAGCCACCATCGCAGAGAGCTAATGTTCTTCACCGACAGCCATTTTGCCAAGCCCTAACCTGAAACCCGAAACCAGAAAGAGGCACCTTAATTACTCTGAAAGGAGTCCATTGGGGTCTTTTGTTCGTCACTGCTGGATTTCTCAGCTAGGGCCTCCAGATGAAAAGGTGGGCCGAACTTCGGAGGAAAAGACCACCAAGAGAATTTCTCATGAAACAGCAAAGGGTTTATTGGGGGTCCAGCATGCTGTTGCTCACAGCTCACTTCAGAGGAGCAAAAAACAAAGAGCCCCAAGAACAACATGAGCAGATTTTATATACATTCTTTAGAGAGGGCAGGGACTTAACATACATCCTAGCTTCCTTTAGCAAATCACCGTATACTGTGGGAAAATCAAATAACAACTCTAAAACATGATTTGCACATTCATTGGTGGGAACAGTACAGGCAGGGGGTGATTGGTCAGCCCTGAGAAGGGGTATACATTTAAACTGATTGGTTGAAGCCCTGAGATGTATATGTGCTTAGCTGCACGGTTTTTGGGAAGAGGTTGTTAAGTAACTAGGTGGTCAGGGAAGATTTCAACACACATCTAATGGGTAGTTCCGGGAATTGTCTTAACTGCTACAGGAATTTCAGGTTCTGCGTGCAGCCTGGAAACTTTACAGAACCTGTTTCTTTACGTTTCAATTTCAATTTCTTTTATTCTTTCAGAACCTTACAAAGGAAGGCGAGAGACTTCATCAACAATGACTGCAATTTTGGCCATTTTGGTTTTGGAAGCAGACATGGGATCATTTTTAGATCCATACGGTGCTGGTAATCAAAGCCACAGCCTCACACAGGGCCAAGAGGCTGATTAAGACACATCCCTTTCCAAAGCAATTACTTCTCTGAGGTCAGTCACTGAACTCAGTCCCTGAGGGGAATCACACCAGAGTTCAAGCCCAGGTGGACCCAGTCATCTCTTCCAAACTCCACACAAATGACCACAATTAAAACCAAAACACTCCACCAAGGCCCTCATCTTCTTCCATATATACATTCATCATAACCTCTGGCTGGATGTTTCCATGAATGGCACAGCCAAAGAGAGTTTCCAAAATAAGGTCTCTTTCCCTTCATTTGCCTAACCTCAGGGTAGCCTGGACACCATTTCTGTGAACCAGGATTGATCACATAGGTCTGCCATTAATACTGCTCTGCTTCTCCAATTTGAGGCCTACTGACTGTCAGGTATAATTTCTTCATGTGATTTGGAGTCATGAGAAAACCTAATCATCTCTACAGGGCATGAAAGAACTCATTTGTCCCAAAGGATCCCTAATCTCACTTGATGGAGGTCAGGAACCTAAAAGAGGAAGGTGAGAAACTTCATACACCATGACTGATCTTTTTTGCATTTTGGTTTTGGATGCAAACATTGGATTTTTCTTTAGATCCAACTGGTGCTGAGAATCTAAGGCAATACCTCACACAGGGCAAAGAGGCAGATTCAGACACATCCCTTTCCAAAGCATTTAAGCAAAGAGCCACAGGTGATGCCCATTTATTACCATTTGAAAACAGTTTTCTTCAGGATTCACAAAGGGCTGGCCTGAGGCAAAGACCTTCCTGACATTCATGGCAACAGGCAAATAGGTTAGCAAATGGCCCAAAGCAGGGTTTCTCCACTGAGACTTTCCTGGTCACACTGATATCTGAGTTTTCTGAGATGCTCGCATTCCCTTCAGCTATCCAGTACATGGCCATGTCACAGAGCTTGGAGGTCGTACATATCGTGGACACAAAACCATGAGCCTATTCTGGAGAGTGGCCAGAATTCAGGAAGAAAACAGGCGCTTAGGAAGATAGTAGGTGTTGTTAACTAGATTTATAACACCTACCCTATATCATGCAAAAGGCAAGTCCAAATATACACCATGCCTCCTCTGAACTGCTTGTATTTCTATTCTGTTTGGGTTATTTTTCTCCATCATATTAGGATTAGTTGTCAGAGTGTAGTAGGGTATGGGTTAGTGTCAGTTGTCCCGGCCGGCGGGACACATCAACGTGGGCAAGAAACTTAGTTGGGGAGGAATGAAGGGACAAGAGACACGAGAGATTACAGCAAGACTGGAGTTCTGATCATGCTGCAAACTTTTATTGTTCTCACATGGAAATTTATATGCTGTGGATGGGAAAGCTCTCTTATCGGCAGTTGCTGGATGTCTTCAGAAAGTGAGATAACCTCAGGATGTTGCCGGAAGACAGATGGCTGCAGGATGTCTCAGGGAGATAGATGGCTGCGGGATGTCTCCCAGGCAGGATATCTCCCAGGGGGATGTTTCTTTTCAGTGTCAGGCTATACTTTGAAGGAGAACTTCCTTCTAGCCCCTGACCTCTCCCCCTTTCTTATATAAAATATTTGACCATACCTTACCGGCCAATGTTTTAGGGGGTGATAGAGGCTCTGTTTCTCTAGCAGGCCTTTGAATATCTCCTGATTCGAGAGAGCATGTTTACAAGATTTCGTGGTGGCCTTGGCATATTTTTGGAGGAGACGGCTTTAAAAGGGAAGCATGCCGACCGCCATGCACCAGAGCGTGTCACTAAGAGGTCTTCTGTTTTGGTATCCGTGGATCCATCCTCCTGCAGTCCATCCTGCATCCTCCGTTATTATGGCCTAACGTCCTCACTCCATGGGTGCTTCCCCCCCCAAGTGAAGGGGCCCATGGAGGACGAACCCTTATGGCAATGGCAGAAGATGGTTGGTCAGAGCTGTTACTTATAGTTTAATATAAGAAAGAGAGATCTGTGGGGATGTAAACTTAAGAAATAAGCCTGTGAGAAGGGTAGAACATCCTTTTAAATGTTGGCAGCATGGTCTTCCATCTCCAGGTGATGATAGTGGACCTGTATGGGCTTAGAGGCCAAAATATTAATCTGTTCTATAATAAATTGTACAAGCCTGTTTATAATGCAGGGTCCTATGGACACCATTAAAAGTAAACCCAACAAAGGGCCTAATAGGGGAAGAAGGTAGGGTAGAAATCCATTAAACCCAGTCCAGAGGGGATTTTCAAAAAGTTCCCTTCGTCTCTTTTCTAGATCTTCTTGAAGCTGCTTAATTTTAGTGCGTACTATGACTGATTTATTGGCATTAAAGCAGCATCGTGCCCCTAAGGCCAAGCAAATACCTCCCTGGTTAGCTGTCAGTAAATCTAAGCCTTCTCTGTTTTGAAGGAACACTTCTGTCAGGGAGTCTACTAGGTCCTGCAAATCTTTAATGGTTCCTGATAGAGTTTTTACATCATTTATAAGTTGTTGAGACAGGCGACGCTAAGAGTGTATAGCCATGCCTAAGCCAGCTGTACCTGTGTTCACAGCAGCTGTTATTCCAAGGCTGGCAAAGAGTGGTAAGGCCTGTATTGCCCGCCTGTGTCTTTTGACTAAGGTGTCTAGACTAGGAATGCATAGAGTTTTGTCTCCTGGGACAATAGTTATATCAGGGAGTAATAAGGCAAGAACACAGCCAACGGTCCAATTCGATGAAAGCCTCAGGAAGGCCGAGTTTCCTCCACACATAAAAACTGTGCCATTGGAGGGACAAAGAGATGGGGTGGGTGAGGAATAGTTTTGTACTGTTGAGCAATTTCCAAAGGAAGGAACTCCAACATCAATATCATAGGTATTATTTTGCATCGCGCCTAAAAGACATATTGTAAAAGTGCCTATAGACTGTACTTTAAAAGGAAATCTGGCTTGGCATGTATTATCATCGTCTATGATAGAATTAATAGGAACTGCCATAGGCATGATTGCCCCTGTTGTCATGGAGAGCCAGCAATCACCAGCAAAGGTGGGGTTGGAATTATTAAGCAAGGAGAAGGTAGTTTCCAAAATATCTAATATATTGTTATCTAAACCGGGGAGCTGGCATTTTGGCTATATTAAGAGATGATATGTGAGCTCAGGGATTTGGGGTTTCAAAAGTTTGATTATCTGAGGATGCTTGACAGCATAAGGGAATCCTCCACCATCAGCGACCCCTGTAGGTGCCTTAATGGGGCAGAAGGGGGCTTTACCAACAGGGCCTTGGCACCCAGCTGACTGTAGCTTGGTGTATTTGCCTTCTCCTCCCCGGTCAAAAAGAACGGGGGTATAATGAATAGTGGTCCCTCCTGCTGCATGAGTTTTAGTTAGGGAGGCTTCAAAAAATTGTTCTCCCTTTTTGTTGACACAAATTGAGGCCGACGCATAACAAGTGGCATGCATCGCTTGGGTATGCGTTCAAGTTGCAGAACAATTTTAGAGAGCATTACTTGTACTAGGGGGAATAATCTTTGGCTTGTTAACACATACCAATTTAGGCTGATGAACTCCTCTGAGTTTATGGTCAACCTCGGCCCGGAGGTAAGCCACCTTAGTCACGCAGTCAGCAGTCTGGGTCAAACTAGTGGGAGCCTGAGTCCAAGATCCTCCCTTGCGTTCACAGGGAGGGCCAAAAAGGTACTCCATGATGTTGGAAGGTGGAGGGCCAAAGCCTCCTTGTACAATCCTGTTCAGCAGAAGTGCCTTAAGTAGGATCCTCACACAGATTGTTGGCTGCATCTGAAAAAGAGGAAAATTTGTCCTCAGGGTGAGGGCCTCCATCCCCGTGTTGAGGTAAGCCATTAACCTGTTTAACCAGGCGTTCTGGTAACCATCTTGGGGCTGCTTGCTCTTGGTCCAAAACACAAGCTGAGCCTCATCCACAGATGAGGACAGGACCTGGGCCTTTCCATTTATTTGTAAGGGGATTGTGCCACATAACAGGTGGGCGAACAGAATTGGACGAGGATTGCCAGTGTCAGTCTGCAGCCGAATGGCCTTCATTGTCTAGGGAAAGAAAAATAAGGGCAAATAATGCATGATTAAGGCGATGCCTGTGAGTGGTAAATACAAGTGCAGAAGCATTAAAGCGGGTTAGCCAAGTCTTTAGGTAAGGTGGGCACGTTCCACAATGCCTGATTCTTGTATGGAATTCCAGTAGTATGACAAATTTGCGAGGAAGCACAAAACTGTTTAAACTTGGCACTGGTATATGCAGGACAATTATCTTTTTTTTAACATGTATTGGTTTACCCATTACGGAAAACACTGAAACAAGATGAGAAAGGACATCTTTGATAGCCTCTCCAGAATGTGGTGATGCAAAAATAAGGCCGCTGAAGGTATCTACAGAAACGTGTATATATTTGGTTTTTCCAAATTCAGAAAAGTGAGTAACATACATTTGCCAAAACTGATTGGACAGTAATCTTCGGGGGTTAACTCCCAAGTGTTGAATGGGGAGGGAGACAGGGCAACCAGGGCATGCTTTTACTATTTCTCGTGACTGTTGCCTGGTAATTTTACATAGTTATCGAAGGTTCTGGGAATTTAGATGGTGAAGATTGTGTAAATCCGTGGCCTTTTGAATGGAGCCAATAAAAATTGAAAAGATGAAACGAGTTGCTGCATCAGCTTTGGCATTACCTTGTGTTAGAGGGCTGGGAAGATCAGAGTGTGCCCTGATGTGTCCTAAGAAAAATGGGTGTTGTCTGGCCTGAATTAGCTTCTGAAGCTGGTGAAACCGATGGGCCACATTGGAAGAAGCCTTAATGGTGGGTGAAATCTGAAGCAGGGGCACAGAATGAGCAATGTAGGCACTGTATGTATAAATATTAACAGGATTATCAAGAAATGTTTTAAAAACTTGTGTTATGGCAAACAATTCCACAAACTGTGCTGAATGATAGACAGTATCAAAGGTGTTAGGTTGGTTATTGACAACAAAGACTGCTCGGACATTACTGGAACCGTCTGTAAAGACAGTAAGGACTTGAGGAATGGGAGCCTTTTGAGTAATTTTGGCAAAAATAAATGGATGTAACTGGACAAAATATAAAAGGGGGTCATTGGGGAGGTGGTTATCAATTGTTCCCAAAAAGCCTAATAAGGCAATACGCCATTCATTCTCTGTCTGTAGTAAAATTTGGGTTTGGTCTTTAGTATATGAAATTAAAATATTATCATGGTCTTTGCCAAAATGTTGTCGAGATAGCAAACGACATTTAAAAATAATAGAAGCTAACTGAGCAAGAAAAACAGTAATAACCTTGGAGAATGTGGTGGGTAAATGGACCCAATGCAAAGGCAGCCTTTATTTCTAAAATGTGTATTTCGCTGCCGAAATATTCCTGTGGGTGTATGAGGAGTGTGTAAAATAACCAGAACCAGAGGAAGGTTATAAGAATGTTCTGTAAAAAACTGTTTGGCAATGGCTTCTGTGACTTGGTTTAATGCCTGTCATGCCTCGGGAGTAAGCTTTTGAGGGGAGGAGGGGTGGGAATCACCTCTCAAAATATCATTAAGGGACAAAAGTATACAAGTGGGTAATTTTAAATATGTTTTTAGCCATTGAATATTCCCCAGTAATTTTTGAAAATCATTAAGGGTGTGAAGATGGTCCACCCATAGTTGCATCTTAGGAATTTGGATCTGATTATCTTGAAGTTTAAGGACCAAATAGGTATAACAGTCCTGTGTTTTAACCTTATTAGGAGCTATCTGTAGTCCCAAGGTAGTGAGGATTTTGTAAAGGTCCAAGTAACAATTATTAAGGTCATGGTTATTAGGTGCAGCAATTACAAATCATCCATATAATGTAAAATATAAATTTGTGGCCATAGCTCTCTCACAGGGTCTACTGCTTGAGCAACATATTTTTGGCAAAGACTAGGGCTGTTGGCCATACCTTGGGGAAGAACCTTCCATTGAAATCTCTGCATAGAGCCCTGAAAATTAAGGTGAGGGAGACTAAAGGCAAAATAGTGTCTATCCTCAGGATGTAAAGGAATGGTAAAAAAAAAAAAAACAATCTTTTAAGTCAATAATCATTTTACAATAGTTTTTGGGAATAGCCACTGGTGTGGGAATGCCTGGCTGTAGTGCTCTTATTCGGCACATAGGTTTATTAATGGCACACAAATATTGTAAAAGGCACCACTTGCCTGATTTTTACTTGATAACAAAAATTGGAGTATTCGATGGTGAGGTTGAGGGCTCTACATGGCCGGCTGCCAGCTGTTCCTGCACTAACATGGAGGCAGCCTCCAAATTTTCTTGGGTAAGGGACCATTGATCCAACCACACAAGAGTCTGAGTCTCCCAAATAATTTTATCTCCATGGGGTACAGGAGAGTCAGAGACTGACACTAAAAATCCGAATACCCAAGTCCATATGTATTTCTTTTTTGTATGGGTTTTATTGGCTCAACCAGTCCTTGTCTCAGTCTCCCAAGGCCTATACCAGGGACAAAATAAATACGAAGCATTTGATGAGTCACCATGGAATTGGGACTGGCATGAATAACTTCCATTTGACTCAAAATATCTCGGGCCCATAGGTTAACAGGGAGGTCAGGAACAATGAAAGGAGTGACAATTCCCTTATTACCCTCTTTATCAGTCCAGCTAAGAGCCGTAGAGCTGACCAGAGGATTTTTTGACTGTCCTATCCCTTTAAGGTCAGTCAAGGATGGGGTGAGGGTCCAAGCTGATGACCAATATTTTTGAGAAATAATTGTGGCATCAGCTCCAGTATCTAGAATTCCTTGGAATTCCTTTCCTTCAATAAGTAAGGAAATGGTGGGTCTATTTTGAGAAACGGGTTGAACCCAATTTACATCAGAGCAGCCCAAGGAGGCAGTCCCCCGCGGTAGGTTTGGGTGGTTAAGTGCCTCCTGGATTCAAGGGAAGGAGTATTAATTGTGCAAGACTTGTTCCTGCAGGGATGGCCAAAACTCCATTAATAGCTGTGGCCAGTATTTTTTTTCTCCAGTGAAGTCATTATTATTAATGCCATGGAAGACCTGAACACCATGTAAGTTAGTAGAGGCTCTTCCAAAAATAAGGGCACAGATATGAGATGGAGGGGGACCCATAATTCCAGTGGGTATTATCTGGGGCCCTTGCATTGAGTCTAATATAGTTTCAATGGTGGCACAGATGTCCAATCCTGCGCTGCCTGAAGTGGCTAGTTGGAGGGAAGCAATTGTGGAGAAGAATTTTGAGGTAGGTTGGGAGTTTGGAAGGGAAAAAATCTTATTGCCCCTGGTTTTGTCCTGGGGGATGTCGTGGCCCGGGGCTGGCCCCGCAGGGAGTTTCCCAAGAAGCAGGAAAAAATAGGCTGTCTGAGGGCATTTGTCTTAGATCTACACTCACTGGCCCAGTTATGACCTTTACCACATCTAGGGCAAAGGGTAGCTTGGGGCGGTATAGCCCCAGTTGAAGGAGATGCTATTCCTAGGCTTTCTTTGCCTGTCGGACACTTGCGTGCAAAATGGCCAGGTTGTTTACAAGTAAAGCAAGTACGTGAGCCAGGATTGTGAAAGGTCTTGGTAAAGGTGGCACCTAGGGCAAGACCCATGGCATGAGCTGCACCTACCCCTGCATAGAGTCTAATAAAGTCAGAAAGTTTCCCTTTATCCTTATGTGGTTGAAGAACATCCTGACATGCCGGGTTGGCGTTTTCAAAGGCAAGATGTTTTACAAAAGAGCTTTTGTTTTCACTTGGTCCAAGCAAGCATTCCACAGCTAGGTTAAGCCTGGGAACAAAGTTGCTATAAGGCTCGTCGGGCCCTTGTCGAATTTTTGCCAGGGAAGTGGTAGCCGAGGCTTTTGAGGGAGGTGTCTCCAAGCATGTAAGCCAGCCATCTGAATCTGCATCAAAAGTCCAGCAGGGAAATGTGCCTGTTTAGTTTTAGTGTCAAAAGGCTCATTGCCCACTAGCTTAACATAAGTCCCGGACTTAGAGGAGGCCTTAGTTAAAATTTTTTGAGCAGTTTCCCGACAGTGCTCTTTGAAATCTGCATTCCATAACAGAAAGTCTCTGGCACTGAGGGTAGCTTGGTCTAAAAATTTCCAATCATTGGGAGTAAGTCATTGTGTGCTGTGGCTTTCTAATAAAGCCAACATGTAGGGTGCAAAGGGGCCATAGTGAGCACAAGCCTTTTTAAGTTTTTCAGGAAAATGCAGGCTTAATTTTTTGTAGACTCTGGGTTCCTGCCTGCCTAGGGCTGAACTCCTCATCCTCTGAGTCCTGATCTCCTTATTCCATTTCTCCGCTTCCTCCTCTTGATCCTCGTCTAAGTCTTTGACCTCAGCCTGGGCAGGCTTATCTATCTGACTGGTGGTGACTGGGAAGGCGAGCACAGGTTAATGGAGTGGCTTCACCTTTGTATTAGACCACTGTAGGCCAGTTACTTTGACTCCATACCTAAGGCTAATGAACAGAGCTCAGAGTGAAGGGATCTTAATTCTTTTAAAGGTTGGATCTGTTCCTGTCTATGTTGGAAGGATGCTCACAAAGGAGCCAGTTTAGGCAAGGGAAGTGGGGAAAAAATATCTGGGGGGGGGCATTTGTACCCTGAAGGGCCAGAGCACAAAAGGCAGAAGGGATATAGGAGGGGTTGGATGTGTAAGTCCTATAGGCTGTGGCAGGGTCTTGAGAGGTGCAGGGTCTTCTGAATGGTAGCGAGCTGCTTCCTTCTCCAAGGTAGCCTCCTCTACAGGGGTCAATGAGTCTCCGGAATTTAAAACTGGATAAAGGCAGTTGGTAACCATTGGAGCCTTAATCATTAGGGTGGTATTTTGAGGGGGACCAGGAAGGTTCCCATGGTCCTGGGGAGCCTGAGAAGGGTCTATGTCTATACTAACTGATGGGCATGCCGAGGGGATACGAAAAGTATTTGCATAGCCTCTTCCCCAACCTCGACAAGTTTTAAGGTACCATTGTCAAAGGGTGAACTTTTAAGAATTTCATTAATTAAGTTCCAGTAAGAAAAGGTGGGAACAGGCACTTTTTCTGGGCCAAAGGATTCATAATAATCTTTTAAACAGTCTCCTACTCCAAGCCATCTTTTACCATCAATGGTCCTTTCAAGAGGAAACCATGGACACTGCTCTCTTATGTATGAAAAAAAAAAATTAAGTCTTTTTTCTAAACACGCGCCCCCATGTCTGCAAGGACTCCTTGTAGCCTGACAAAAACAAATCATGTGACGAAACTGCTTGTCCCACAGTGGGTCAATCACCGTGCGTCATCCCCACGCTCCTCCTGGATCTGTCTCTCGGTGGTGTCTTCTGCAGTTATTGCAAGCTCCGCTTGACCAAATCTTCCAGGACGACGGGGTCCCCCTCAATCAAAAGCTCAAGCCCCAGTCAGTGGGCGCCAGATGTCCCAGCCGGCAGGACACATCAACGTGGGCAGCGAACCTAGATAGGAAGGAATGAAGGGACAAGAGACACGAGAGATGACAGCAAGACAGGAGTTCTGATCAAGCTGCAAACTTTTATTGTTCACACAGGGGTATTTGTATGCTGGATGTGGGAAATCTCTCTTATCGGCAGTTCCTAGAAGTCTTCACAAGGTGAGATAACCTCAGGAAGTTTCAGAAAGACAGATGGCCGCAGGATGTCTCAGGGAGACAGATGGCTACAGGATGTCTCTCAGACAGGATGTCTCCTGGTGGCTGTTTCTTGTAAGTGTCAGGCTATTCTTTGAAGGAGAATAGAATTCCTTCTACCTCTGACAGTCAGGGATTCAGTATTTCGAATAGAAAATTGGAAAATGAATCCAATGTTTATGCAAATATGTGCTACCCAAAAGTCTTCCCACTCTCATTCAGAACAATGCCTTGACATTACCTTCACCCCAAGTAAGACACAATAAGAGAAGAAGAGTTAGAAAATCTGTGAATACACATCTGGAATGGAAAATTCTCAGTAGTTAACAACCTTGGAGGTGGTAGAGGTGTTTCGAAAAGTAAGGTACATGGTAAAAACTCCACAAACATGGAGCTCTGTTGGCCTAAAGACTTCTTGAGAAACTGCCTCTGAGGTTGGGCACTTGAAATATATGTTGTTGTCAGGAGTTTTAACTTCCTTTGTAGTGAGACCATCAAATCTGGGTCTGCATCTGTGTGACCTGGAGCACATGGTTTCTTATTTTCCAGTAAACATGAGGCAGCAGGGCTGAATTCTCTCTTTGTAGGTAATTTGTTGCCATTTGGGGGCAAAGTGTCTCCCAGTGTGGACTTTGAAGCCATTTGGTCTTCCTCTACTTTTCATGGTGTTTCTTGCAGCTGCATTGGGAGTTTGGTAATTGCTTCACGAAATATGAAGAGGTCAACTAGGACAGAGTGCTGGAGGGAGTTCTGTCACGTGTGTTGGTTAAGGGTCTGCAGGAGAGTGCACCAACCAGGCTTCTATCCCACATAGCTTGCCCCCTTGACAATAGAAATCTGATTCTAAACATTGCCCTGAAACCTCTCCGTATAACAAGATGCCTTTACATACAAGGGTATGGGGGCTGCACCATGTCAGTCACAAACCATTTGGAAGCCAATGGCAGATCCACATGACCCCATCACAGATGTTTTAACAAACACCTACACTCCACTGCTCTAGGCCGACTACTCATCGGGCTCCAAATTACTGGCATCTCTGTTCTACATGATTTTCATGAAACCCAGTCAATCAAGGCATTGTCTGGTACACTCATGATCATCTATAAGACATCCAAAGGTTCTCCACTGACACCTGTTCATGGGAATTTCAAAAATTTAATGGGATTTATATAGCCTTTTTTCAAGGATGAAGTTTGAGGCACTGTGGGGTTTAATTCATTCAGGAACCATGAAATGGAGAGGAAGCTTATTTCAATGAAATCTCTGGAGAATTCTAACAGGCAATGATTCCCAACGACAGGCTAAAAGGTCACATTAAGCCAGGCATTTGAGGTCTACAATGTGTGATCCTTTTGTGCTTTGACTTGCAACTATGGCTGCCAATTCTTTAAAAATAAAATTATGTGATATCCTTCCTGAGATTCCCAGTGCTCTGTGGAAAGCCACCCTGGGCCTTGATCTCAGTTTCCAAGGGCGACTCTCATGCGTGGCCTCCTAAAATCCCAACACAATACATGGCAATACTTCTTTGAGGTCAGTTCCATAACTCAGTTTCTAAGGGGAATCACACCAGTGTTCAAGCCCAGGTGGACCCAGTCATCTCTTCCAAAGGCCACAAAAATGACCACAATTAAAACCAAAACACTCCCACATGGCCCTCATCTTCTTCCATATAGACACTAATCATAACCTCAGGCTGTAGGTTTCCATGAGGGCCAAAGCCAAAGACAGTATCCAAAATAAGGTCCCTTTCCCTCATTTGCTTAAAGTCAGTGTGGCAGGGAGACCCTTCCTGTGAACCAGAAGTGATCAAATAGGCCTGCCCTTAATACTGCTCTGATTCTCCATTTTGTGGCCTAATTACTGTGGGCTTTAGATTCCTTATGTTAATTGGGGTCATGAGAAAACCCAAGCACCTATGGCCTAGCCTCTGTAGTGATTTGAAGAACTCATTTGACCCAAAGGATCCCTATTCTTAAAGATGGAGGTCAGGAACCTTACAGAAAAAGGTGAGAGACTTCATCCACAATGACTGCTCTTATGGGTATTTTGGTTTTGGATGCACACATGGGTTTTTTTTAGATCCATTAGGTGCTGAGAATCTAAGCCACAACCTCACACAGGGCCAAGAAGCTGATTCAGACACATCCCTTTCCAAAGCAATTAAGCAAAGAGCCAAAGGTGATGCCCATTCATTTCCATTTGAAAACTCTTCAGTCTTCAAAAAGGGGTGGCCTGAGGCAAAGACTTTCCTGACATTAAGGGCCATAGTACAATAGGTAAGCAAAAGGCCCAAAGCAGGGTTTCTCCACTGAGACTTTCCTGATCACACTGATATCTGAGTTTTCTGAGATGCTCACCATTGCCTTCAGCTATCCAGTACATGGCCATGTCACAGAGCTTAAAGGTGGTACATATCTTGGACACAAAACCATGAGCCTATTCTGGAGTTTGGCCAAAATTCAGAAAGAAAATAGGATCTTAGGAAGATATTAGGAGTGGCCAATCCATATGGCAAGCCGTAGACCATTCATAAATAGGACAGGATGAACGCTGGTAAGATTTCTACTAGATAGGACATATGTATTGATGCGCTCTCTTTTCTAATGTCTACAACCACGGGCACAGTGGGATACACAGACATAGAAACACTCGCCTTGTCAAAAGACTTACTAGAAAAAATTCACACCAAACCAAACAAAACGACTTTCCTACCTATTCTCAGAACATGAGACAAAACCACAAACCCACACCCACACCCACACCCACACAGACCCCCAAGTAGGTCTGTGAAAATATGGAGTGTCCTTTGACTGGTGGGCCATAATATATTCCCCCATAATGGGCTGTTCTCTCTCAGATCTGGTCTCCGTGTCCAACTCTGTGAAGCTGTTAGGAGCCAGCGGTGAGCCACTACCTTCTTTCTCAGGAAAGGCCCCTCCTCAGACCTTCCTGGCATTAGGCCATCCTCACATCAGTAGGTACCAAGAAAGACTGTCTCTGTCCTTGGAAAATCCAAACAAGTTTGACCACTGGGACATGAACTGGGACTGGCTCTGGGTGCCTGACTTCCTGTATCCCAAGTTCAGAGAGTTCCATCACCAAGGAAGTGAGGTGAGGTCACTTCCTTCAGGAACTAAATGAGGTCACTGCCTTGGCAAACACCTTGTCCTAAAAGTTGCTTCTAAGGGTCCCATGAGATGGAGGATGCACCTACTCGCTCTGATATTTTCACAAGTTAGAATGGTATATCAACCATATGCACCCGGGAACAGCTCTCCACACAGGCCTGGTTTGGTCCATCTTCTCTACATTAAGATGAAAGAGGCTGATTCAGACACATCCCTTCATCCTGACCAGGTTGTTTACCATGGAATTGACTTTTCCTCCCTCAGGTCCTTCATAGCTGCCTACATCTTCTCCATGGATCATTTCTGCATGGACCTTCGAGGTTCTCAGCAGGTGGAAGTTTCCCTACACTCCTGTATTGTAAGACCAACTCTGTCCCTGCTTTTCTGTAAAGTTAGATTGAGGGAACAGTGTATGGTTAGTGTAATAACAGGTTCGATTTGGGTTAGGAATCATTCTGTGCGATGAATAATGGTATTGGGAACCTGCGATATTTATTAAATTATATTGGTAAAATATATGTATGAAAACAGAAATCTAGGATTTGAAGCCCAGAAGGGCATTGGGCCCTTGATTGGGATACGTAGTGTTGAATTAGGTTCTGCACAGTTGTCTCAGATAAATCCATTTACAATGGCATAGGACCTTGTACATTGGATGATTGAATGAGGAAGAGAACATCCAGTCAAAAAGAGATAGTCGGTACGATTAGGTAGATAGTCGGTAGGTTTAGGAAGAAGAGTGAGTACAGGATTTGGACGGAAATTTCTTTTTTTTTTTATTGGTTGTTCAAAACCCTACAAAGCTCTTGACATATCATATTTCATACATTAGCATACATTAGCTTCAAGTGAGTTTTGAACTCCCTTTTTTATCCAAGTACAGATTGCAGAATCACATGGGTTACACATCCAAATTTTTTACATCATACCATACTAGTAACTGTTGTATTCTGCTACCTTTTCTATCCTCTACTATCCCCCCTCCCCTCCCCTCCCATCTTCTCTCTCTACCACTTCTACTGTAATTCATTTCTCACCTTGTTTGTTTTCCCATTCCACTTACAACCTCTTATATGTAATTTAGTATAACAATGAGGATCTCCCTCCGTTTCCATGCAATTCCCCTTTTCTCTCCCTTTCCCTCCCACCTCATGTCTCTGTTAAATGTTAATCATTTCTTCCTGCTCTTCCTCCCTGCTTTATTCTTAGTTGCTCTCATTATATCAAAGAAGACATTTGGTATTTGTTTTTTAGGGATTGGCTAGCTTCACAAAGCATAATCTGCTCTAGTGCCATCCATTTCCCTGCAAATTCCAAGATTTTGTCATTTTTTAGTGCTGCGTAATACTCCATGGTGTATAGATGCCACATTTTTTTAATCCATTCATCCATTGAAGGGCATCTGGGTTGGTTCCACAATCTAGCTATTGTAAATTGTGCTGCTATGAACATCGATGTGGCAGTATCCCTGTAATACGCTCTTTTAAGGTCTTCAGGGAATAGTCTGAGAAGGGCAATAGCTGGGTCAAATGGTGGTTCCATTCCCAGCTTTCCCAGGAATCTCCATACTGCTTTCCAAATTGGCCGCACCAATTTGCAGCCCCACCAGCAATGCACAAGAGAACCCTTTTCCCCACATCCTCGCCAGCACTTGTTGTTGTTTGACTTCATAATGGCTGCCAATCTTACTGGAGTGAGATGGTATCTTAGGGTGGTTTTGATTTGCATTTCTCTGACTGCTAGAGATGATGAGCATTTTTTCATGTACTTGTTGATTGATTGTATGTCCTCCTCGGAGAAGTTTCTGTTCAGGTCCTTGGCCCATTTGTTGATTGGGTTATTTGTTATCTTATTGTCTAATTTTTTAAGTTCTTTGTATATTCTGGATATTAGGGCTCTATCTGACGTGTGAGGAGTAAATATTTGTTCCCATGATGTAGGCTCCCTATTTACTTCTCTTATTGTTTCTTTTGCTGTGAAAAAACTTTTTAGTTTAAGTAAGTCCCATTTGTTGATTCTTGCTATTAATTCCTGTGCTATGGGTGTCCTATTAAGGAATTTGGAGCCCGACCCCACTATATGTAGATCGTAGCCAAATTTTTCTTCTATCAGACGCAGAGTCTCTGATTTGATATCAAGGTCTTTGATCCATTTTGAGTTAACTTTTGTGCATGGTGAGAGGAGGGGGTTCAGTTTCATTTTGTTGCATATGGATTTCCAGTTTTCCCAACACCATTTGTTGAAGATGCTATCCTTCCTCCATTGCATGCTTTTAGCCCCTTTATCAAATATAAGATAGTTGTAACTTTGTGGATTGGTCTCTGTGTCCTCTATTCTGTACCATTGGTCCACCCGCCTGTTTTGGTACCAGTACCATGCTGTCTTTGTTACTATTGCTCTGTAATATAGTTTGAAATCCGGTATCACTATACCGCCTGATTCGCACTTTCTGCTTAGAATTGCTTTTGCTATTCTGGGTCTTTTATTTTTCCATATGAATTCCATGATTGCTTTATCTATTTCTACAATCAATGCCTTTGGGATTTTGATTGGCATTGCATTAAACCTATATAGAACTTTTGGTAATATCGCCATTTTGATGATGTTAGTTCTGCCTATCCATGAACAGGGTATATTTTCCCATCTTCTAAGATCTTCTTCTACTTCTCTCTTTAGGGTTCTGTAGTTTTCATTGTATAAATCTTTCACTTCTTTTGTTAGGTTGATTCCCAAGTATTTTATTTTTTTTGAGGATATTGTGAATGGAGTGGTTTTCCTCATTTCCATTTCAGAAGTTTCGTTGCTGATATACAAGAATGCCTTTGATTTATGCGTGTTGATTTTATATCCTGCTACTTTGCTGAATTCATTTATTAGTTCTAGTAGTTTTTTGTAGATCCTTTTTGGTCTTCTATGTATAAAATCATGTCATCCGCAAATAATGATAATTTAAGTTCTTCTTTTCCAATTTTTATGCCTTTAATTTCTTTCGTCTGTCTAATTGCTCTGGCCAGTGTTTCGAGAACTATATTGAATAGAAGTGGTGATAGAGGGCATCCCTGTCTTGTTCCAGATTTTAGAGGGAATGCCTTCAATTTTTCACCATTCATAATGATGCTAGCCTGAGGCTTAGCATAGATAGCTTTTACAATGTCAAGGTAATTTCCTGTTATCCCTAGTTTTTCTAATGTTTCGAACATCAAGGGATGCTGTACTTGTCGAATGCTTTTTCTGCATCTATCGAGATGATCATATGGTTCTTATCTTTAAGTCTATTGATGTGGTGAATAACATTTATTGATTTCCGTATATTGAACCATCCTTGCATCCCAGGGATGAATCCTACTTGATCATGGAGCACAATTTTTTTGATCTGCCTTTGTATCCAATTCGCCAGAATTTTATTGAGGATTTTTGCATCTAGGTTCATCAGGGTTATTGTTCTGAAGTTTTCTTTCGTTGATGTGTCTTTGTCTGGTTTCGGAATCAACGTGATGTTGGCCTCATAGAATGAATTTGGAAGAGCTCCCTCTTTTTCTATTTTCTGAAATAACTTGAAAAGTATTGGTATTAATTCTTCTTTAAAAGTTTTGTAAAACTCCACTGTATACCCATCCGGTCCCGGGCTTTTCTTGGTGGGTAGTCTCTTGATTGCTTCTTCAATTTCATCCATTGGTATTGGTCTGTTCAAATTGTGTGTATCCTCCTGACTCAGTCTGGGCAAATCATATGTCTTAAGAAATTTATCGATGTCTTCACTATCTTCTATTTTATTGGAATATAGGTTTTCAAAATAATTTCTAATTGTCTTCTGAATTTCTGTAGCATCTGCTGTGATATTGCCTTTTTCATCCTGTATGTTAGTAATTTGAGTTCTCTCTCCTCTTCGTTAGCATGGCTAAGGGTCTGTCAATCTTGTTTATTTTTTCAAAGAACAAACTTTTAGTTTTGTTGATTTTTTCAATAGTTTCTTTTGTTTCAATTTTGTTGATTTCCGCTCTGATTTTAATTATTTCTTGCCTTCTGCTGCATTTGCTGTTGTTTTGTTCATCCTTTTCTAGGGCTTTGAGATGAAGTGTGAGCTCATTTATTTGTTGGTTTTTCCTTTTTTTGAGGAATGACCTCCAGGCGATGATGGTTAGGGTAATAACAGGTTCGATTTCGGTTAGGAATCATTCTGCGTGATGAATAATGGTATTGGGAACCTGCGATATTTATTAAATTATATTGGTAAAATATATGTATGAAAACAGAAATCTAGGATTTGAAGCCCAGAAGGGCATTAGGCCCTTGATTGGGATACGTAGTGTTGAATTAGGTTCTGCACAGATGTCTCAGATAAATCCATTTACAATGGCATAGGACCTTGTACATTGGATGATTGAATGAGGAAGAGAACATCCAGTCAAAAAGGGATAGTCGGTACGATTAGGTAGATAGTCGGTAGGTTTAGGAAGAAGAGTGAGTACAGGATTTGGACGGAAATTTCTTTAGCAATAGGGTTTCAGTTAGAGAGTGAATGTAAATGTCAGCACATATGAAAATTCAGTCACAATGATGAACTTGAAAAATATGTAGAAAAGCAGATAATAATAGAGACTTTACAAAATCAGGCAAAGTATAAAGTGAGTGATAGGATTAGACATTTTGTACACTGTTGAGTTTGAATATATAATCTTAAGAAGAAACAAATATGCAGTGACCATTAGGATTGACATTTGAGAGCATTAGGAAACCTGGACATGGATGCTTTTAGTAATCCATGTTCACTTTCATTTTAGGCTTTGGTACAATCATAAGTGTGACCTTTGCATTTTTTGTCCAGAATATTACTGTCATAGAATGTATATGTGGATCAGATGACATGAGCATTTCTTCAAGCATTTCTGGAAGTAATGTTTTCAAGACCTATAAATTACTATTGGGGGTACAAAGAGGTGTACCCTGTGTCCATGAATATAGACATAATGCATGAATAGACCACATTTTGAATAAATAATTTAACTGTTCCCACTTTAAATAATGGATTGAATTAATATATGAAATATTATAAGAAATCTTGTATTGATATAATATCATTCATTCCAACCAGTAATACATCTATATGTAATATTAGGGTTATGATTATCATGAAAGGTGTGTGAGTATTGCTTCAAAAGTGATCATAGAAATCTAAATTAATGTGTTTGGAAAGAAGTCTCATAAAAAGACCAGTCAAGAAACATGGAGGAATACATGTGATCTGAAGAAAAAAATGATTGAAAGTGAAACAAATGCCTATAAACTTGCGAACTTGTGGATGAAATATATATCCCATGATGTGAATAAATTGAAGAAATAGTAATGTACCAGTGTTGAATAAAATGAACATCCAAATACATATCATGTCCCATAGGAATCTACTTGCGTTGATGTTAAACTAGGTCAGTTACTGTAGAAATATTAGGATTTGTATGCACCATTCACTAAAGTTAGTTTTCAGTACTAAGAAACAAATATGTATATCAGGAGAATGAATATTTTGAGAAAACTCTTGAGAAAATTTGATTATAAATCCACATACTTGAATATGAATGAGTTAAGGGAGTGTATAATAAGACACATATTTCATATTTTTAAAAATCTGGAGAATATATATATATATATATATATATATATATATATATATATATATACATACAAACACACAAACACACACAGACATTAAAAATAGCATAATATATGCTATATGAAATTCACCATGAAATTTATATCATCCAGAGATCCAAAAATATTTATTTTATTTAACATGGATTTATGTATAATGTTGTTCAACTAGGAAGCTCACGCAAAAGTTGAATTTTCAGTTCTAAAGCGTTTAGGAGGAGTGATCTCTTAAAATTTGTATCTGCCAAGTCAGCCACTTCACAAAAATGTACGTGTGGTATCAGGTAAGATTCTATAATTGCATGTAAAAATACATGTGCTGAATAGACTACAGAGACAGGGAAACAGGAATTCACATATTTGTTAACTTTAAAAAACATGGAGAAATATTTTAACAAATAATTGACTAGATTTATAACTCCTACCCTAAATAATGCAAAAGGCAATTCCACTATACACCATGCCTTCTCTGAACTGCTTGTATTTCTATTTTTTTTTTTTTTGGTTTATTTTTCTCCATCTTATTAGGATTAGTTGTCAGAGTCTAGTAGGGTAAGTGTTAGTGTGAGGTATTCAGTATTTTGAAAGGAAAATTGGAAAATGAATCCAATGTGTATGTAAATATGTGGTACACAAAAATCTTCCCACTCTCATCCAGAACAATGCCTTGACATTACAATCACACAGAGTAAGACACAATTAGAAGAGAAGAGTTAGAAAATCTGTGAATAAATATCTGGAATGGAATATGCTCAGGAGTTCACAACCTTGGAGTAGGTAGAGGAGATTCCAAAAGTAAGGGACAGTGTAATCATTCCAAAAACATGGAGCTCTGCTGGCGTAAATACTTCTTGAGAAACTGCCTCTGAGGGTGGGCACTTGAAATATATGTTGTTGTCGGGAGCTTCAGCTTCGTTTGTAGTGAGACCATCAAATCAGCGTCTTCATCTATGTGACCTGGAGGACATGGTTTCTTATTTTCCCTGAACATGAGTCAGCAGTGCTGAATACTCTCTTTGTAGGTAAACTGTGGACACGAGGGGCTAAGTGTATCCACATGGGCCTGTGAAGCTATTTGGTCATTCTCCACTTTTCGTGGTGTTTCTTGCTGCTGTACTGGGATTTTGGTATTTGCTTCACGAAATACAAAGAATTCAACTGTTACTCTGTGCGTGAGGGGTTTCTATCACGTGTGGTGGGTCAGGGTCTGCAGGAGAATGCACCTAACAGGCTTATATCCCACATAGTTGCCCCCTTGACCATAGCAACCTGATTCTAAATATTTCCCTAAAACCTCTGCATATAACAAGATGCCTTTACATTGAAGGGACTGCTGGCTGCACCACATCAGTCACAAGCCATTTGGAAGCCAAAGGCAGATCCACATGACCACACCGCAGATGTTTTATCACACACCTGCCCACCAATGCTCTAGGCCCACTCCTCAGCAGGCTCCAACTTCCTGGCATCACTGTTCTGCACAATTTTTATGAAAACCAGTCAATCAATGCACTGACTGTTATTCTTATGATGGGCCACAGGATATCCAAAGAATCTCCAGTGCCAACTTGTCATGGGAATTTTAAAAATTTCATGATATATTGACCTAGCCATTTTTCAAGGATGAAGTTGGAGGCATTCTGGAACTATTAAATGGTGAGGAAGCTCATTTCAATGAAATATCTGGAGATCTCTCACAGGAAAGACTTCCCAAAGAGTGGCCAAAAGGTCACATGAATCCAGGAACATTGAGGTCTACAATGTGAGGTCCATGTGTGTTTTGACTCTCAACAATGGTTGCCAAGTTTTTCAAACAAAATCATGTGATATCCTGGCTGAGATTTCCAGTGCTCTGTGAATAACTACCCTGGGCCTAGATCTCAGTTTCCAAGGGCGACTCTCATGCATGGCCTCCTAAAATTCCAACACTATTCATGGCAATACTTCTCTGAGTTCAGTAAGAGAACTCAGTCTTTATGCAGAATCCCACCAAAGTTCAAGCCAAGGTGGACCATGTAATCTCTACTAACCACCACAAAAATGACTACAATTAAAACCAAAACACTCCCACATGGCCCTCATTTTCTTCCATACAGACACTCATCATAACCTCTGGCTGGAGGTTTCCGTGAGGGGTGCAGCCCAAGACAGTGTCCAAAATAAGCTTCCTTGGGCCTCATTTGCCTAAAGTCAGGGTGGCCTGGACACCCTTCCTGTGAACTAAGAGTGATCAAATAGGCCTGCCGTTTATTTTGCTCTGCTTCTTAAATTTGAGGCCTACTGATGGTGGGATTTAGATTCTTCATGTGAATTGGAGTCATGAGAAAACCCATTCACCTATGGGCTAGAATCTTCAGGGCTTTGAAGAACTTATTTGACCCAAAGGAGGCCTATTCTCACTTAATGGAGGTCAGGAACCTTACCAAGGAAGGAGAGAGACTTCATCCACAATGATTGCTCTTTTGGACATTTTGCTTTTGGATGCATACATGGGATCTCTCTTTAGATCCATCAGGTGCAGAGAATCTAAGCCACAGAATTACACAAGGCCAAGAGGCTGATTAAGACATATCCCTTTCCAAAGCAATTAAGCAAAGAGCCACAGTTGATGCCCCTTCATTTGCAGTTGAAAACTTTTCTTCAGGCTTCAAAAAGGGTGGCCTGAGGCAAAGACTTTCCTGACATTCAGGGCAACAGAACATTAGGTAAGGAAAAGGCCCAAAGCATGGTTTCTCCACTGAGTCTTTACTGGTCACACTGATATCTGAGTTTTCTGAGATGCTCGCCATGCCCTTCATTTAACCAATACATGGCCGTGTCACAGAGCTTGGAGTTGGTACATATCTTGGACACAAAACCATGAGCCTATTCTGGAGAGTGGCCAGAATTCAGGAAGCAAACAGTAACTTAGGAAGATAGCAGGTGTTGCCGATCCATAAGGCAAGCCGCAGTCCATTCATAAATTGGAAAGGATGAATGCTGGGAAGCTTTCTACTAGACAAGACTCATCCATTGATGCATTCTCTTTGCTAATGTCTACAACCACTGACACAGTGAGATACACAGACATAGAAACACTCGCCTTTTCATACGACTTTCTGGAAACACTCCACTCCAAACCAAACAAACAGCCTTTCAGACATATTCTCAGAGCATGAGAAAAAAACCACAAACCCACACCCCCAGCCAGATAAGCAACTCCTTCCTCCAAGTAGGTTTGTGACTATCCGGAGTGTCCTCTGATTGATAGGCCATACTATGTTCCCCCGAAATGGCCTCTCCTATCTCACATCTGGTGTCCATGGCCAATTCTGTGAAGTTGTCAGGAGCCAGCAGTTAGCCACTGCCTTCTTTCTCAGGAAAGGCCCCTCTTAAGAGCTTTCCTGTCATTTGTCCATTCTCACATCAGTAGATACCAAGAAAGACTGACTCTGTCCTTGTTATATCAAACAAGTGAGACCACTAGGTCTGGGACTGAGACAGGCTCTAGGTGCCTGGCTTCCTGGATCCCAAGTTCAGAAAGTGCCATCAACAAAAAAGTGAGGTGAGGTAACTTCTTTCAGGAACTGAATGAGGTTACTGCCTTGGCAACCAGTTTGTCCTAACACATGCATCCAAGTGTCCCATGACATGTAGGCTGACCGTATTTCTGTGACACTTTCACAAGTTAGAATGGTATATCAACCATAGGCACCTAGGAACAGCTCTCCACACAGGCCTCATTTGGTCCATCTTCTCTAGATTAAGAAGAGAGAGGCTGATTCAGACAAAAGCCTTCATCCTGACCAGGTTGTTTGGCATGGAAGATGACTTTTGATCTCTCAGGACCTTCATACCTGCCTACATCTTCTCCAGGGATCAATTCTGTATGGACCTTTGAGGTTCTCAGCAGGTGGACAATCCCCTACTTTCCTGTATTGTAAGACCAACTCTGTCCCTGCTCTTTTGTAAATGTAGATTGAGGGAACAGTTTATGGTTAGGGTTAATTACATGTTTGTTTTGGGTTAGGAATCATTTTGCTGGATGAATAATGGTATTGGGAATCTGTGATATATATAAGAACATAGAGTTGAAAAATATGTATGAAAACAGAAAAGTAGTAAGATTTAAAGTCCATATTGGCATTGGGCCTTTGATTTGGATACTTAGCTTTGAATTACGTTCTGCAGTGATGTCTCAGATAAATTGATTATCAATGACATAGGACCTTGTACCTTGGATGATAGATTGTAGAAAAGAACATCCACTCAAACAGGGATAGTCCATAGGATTAGGAAGATAGTTGGTAGGTTTTGCAAGAAGTGTGAGTACAGGATATGGACCAAAAGTTCTTTATCACTAGGGTTTCGGTAATAGAATGAATGTCAATGTCAGCACATGTGAAGAGTCAGTCACATAGGTAAACTGGGGAAAATATGTAGGAAAGGAAACATCAATAGAGACAGTAGGAAATCAAGCAAAGTATAAAGTGAGTGATAGGATTAGACATTTTAACAGGGTTGATGTTGACTATATAATCTTCGAAGAAACAAATATGTAGTCACCAATAGGATGGACATTTGAGAGAATTAGGCAACCTAGACATCAATGTTTTTAGTAATCCATGCTCCCATTCAATTTAGGCTTTTGTACAAACATATGTGTGATCTTTGCATTTTGTATCCAAAATAGTACTGTGATAAAATGTATACGTAGATCAGGTGACATAAGTATTTTTTCCACCATTTCAGGGAGCAATATTTTGAAGATGTATAAATTAGTATTGCGGGTACAAAGAGGTGTACCCTGTGTCTATGAATATAGAGATAATGCATGAATAGATGATACTGTGAATAAATAATATAACTGATTCCACTTTAAATAATGGATTAAATTGATATCTTAAAATATATAAGAAATCTTATATTGATACACAGTCATTCATTCCTATCAGTTATACATCTAATGGTAATATGAGGGTTATGGTTTGTCATTAAGGGTGTGTGAGTTTTGCTTCAAAAGTAATTATGGAAATCGAAAATAATGTGTTTGTAAAGAAGTCTCATGAAGAGACTAGTCAAGAAACATGGAGGAATATATGTGTTCTGAAGCAGGAAGTGATTGAAAGTGAAACAAATTGATATAAATTAGCGAACTTGTGGATGGAATATATATCCCATGATGTGCATAAACTGAAGAAATAGTAATGTACCAGTGTTGAATACAAATGAACGTCAAAATACATATCATGTCCCATAGGAATCTACTTGCATTGATGTTAAACTTGGCGCCCAGTCACGCGGGCCTGGCCTCTAGTCCCCTGGTTTCTCCTGCTAGTCCTGGTTTCTCCTGCTACACCAGTTTTCCCCTGAGTAATGCCCTCGGCAGCTCAAACTGTACTCTGGACTGCCGTTTCTTGGGTGTGGATTGTGTCTATTGGGAACCCCAGCACTCTATTGTTTTTTTTTTTCCGTTTGCCCCTTCCCCATCGCTGGCTAGACAGATTTTGTTTTCACCACTGATGGGAGGGGGAGTTGAAGGTCAGGTGCCTCTAGTTTCCCCCCCCATCTTTATTCAGGCTCTCTCTGATAATCCCTCCCCTGGAAAGCTTAGGAAAGATTTTATGCAAATATCCTACTGTATGGGAGATGAGCGGAAAACACACAACTGTTTTATTGTTGCAATCTGTCGGAGAGTGGCGGTGGTTACTTCAGCTCTCCAAGATGGTTGCCGTTGGTTTCCTTGATGGAGTTTCCGTTGTGGGGGATAGAACTGTAGCGCTTCCTTCCCTGACTGAGATCCCGAACTCCGCCTGGGGCTCAGTGGGGGGTCAGCCGGCAGGATTCCACAGAATCAGCAGCAACGTTTCTCCCTGGATGCTAGTCGCTTCTCGGTGGTGCCCCGACGTAGGTAGCCACGGGGCGGGCCGCACGGATCAGTAAGCCCAGATCTCCGGTTGCATATTTGGCTCGCGTTTGAGACTCAATTACCGGACCTCGTTGGTGGAAATCATTCTTTTAGGTTTCGGTGCACACCCATTTTTCTGTAAGATCCTAACAAGATAGTCTTTTGTCATTCTAACTCGTTATTCACCTGCAATGTGGCGTGGTTCACTGGGTGTGATGCACTCTATTCGCGGCCAACTTGCAATGTCGAAATATTAGGTTTTGTATGCACCATTTACTGAAGATAGTTTTCAGTACTAGGCAACCAATATGTATTTCAGGTTGATGAATATTTCTGAGAATTATCTTTTGAAAAGTTGATTATAAATCCACATTCATGATATGAATGAATTTGGGGAGTGCACAATAAGGCACATATATTTCATATTTTGAAAAATCTTGAGAGTATATATATATATACACAGAGAGACATTACAATGTAGCATTATGTATGCCAACCGAAATTTATCGTGAAATACATATCATCCAGAGATCCAAAAATATTAATCTTACTGAACATGGATTTATGTATAATGTTGTTCAAATAGGAGGCTCAGCCATAGGTTGAATTTTCAGTTTCAACAGCGTTTAGGAGGAGTGATATCTTCTCACAATTTGTATCTGCCAAGTCAGCCACCTCACAAAAATGTACGTGTGATACTAGGTAGGATTCATTATATGCATATAAAAATACATTTGCTGACTAGGCTACAGAGAAAGGGAGACATAAATTCACATGTTTGTTAACTTTAAAAACACATGGAGAACTATTTCAACAAAAAATTGACTAGATTTATAACTCCTACCCTATATAATGCAAAAGGCAAGTCCAAGAATACAAACATGCCTCCTCTTAACTGCTTGTATTTCTATTCTGATTGGGTTATTATTTTCCATGATATTACGATTAGTAGTCAGAGTCTAGTAGGGTAGGGGTTAGTGTCAGGGATTCAGTATTTCAAATGGAAAATTGGAAAATGAATCCAATGTGTATGCAAATATGTGCTACACAAAAATGTTCCCACTCTCATCAAGAACTATGGCTTGACATTACTTTTGCCCCAAGTAAGACACAATTAGAGGAGAAGTGTTAGAAAATCTGTGAATACATATCTGGAATGGAATATGCTCAGTAGTTCACAACACTGGAGGTGGTAGAGGAGTTCCCAAAAGTAAGGGATAGGGTAAACACTCCACAAACATGGAGCTCTGCTGGCCTAAAGACTTCTTGAAGAACAGCCTCTGAGGTTGGGCACCTGAAAAATATGTTGTTTTCTGGAGCTTTAGCTTCATTTGTAGTGAGACCATCAAAGCTGGGTCTACATCTATGTGACCTGGAGGACATGGTTTCTTATTTTCCAGTGAAGATGAGGCAGCAGTGCTGAATTTGCTCTTTGTAGGTAAACTGTGACCACTGGGGACTAAGTGTCTCCCCATGTGGACTGTGAAGCCATTTGGTCATCCTCCACTTTTGGTGGTGCTTCTTGCTGCTGCACTGGGAGTTTGCTATTTGATTCAAAAATACAAGGAGTTCTAGTGGGTCACAGTGCTGGAGGGAGTTCTGTCACATGTGGTGGGTCAGTTTCTGCAGGAGAATGCACCAAACATACTTCTAGCCCACATATATTGCCCCATTGACCATAGCAACTTGATTCTGAACATTGCCCTGAAATCTCTCAGTATTACAAGATGCCTTTATATAGAAGGGACTGCTTGCTGCACCATGTCAGTCACAAGCCATTTGGAAGCCAATGGAAGATCCACAGGCCCCACCACAGATGTTTTATCACACACCTGACCACCACGGCTCTAGGCCCACTACTCACCAGGCTCCAACTTATTGGCATCTCTGTTCTACACGATTTTCATGAAACCGAGTCAATCAAAGCACTGTCTGGTATACTCATGATCAGCAACAGGACATCCAAAGGTCCTCCATTGCCACCTGGTCATGGGAATTTCAAAAATTTTATGGTATTTTTGTAGCCATTTTTCAATGATGATGTTGGAGGCACTGTGGGTTAAAATTCACTCCAGAACCATTAAATGTAGAGGAAGAACATTTCAATGAAAGCTTTGGAGAATTCTCACAGGCAAGGCTTCTCAAAAAGTGGCCAAATGGTCACATGAAGCCAGTCCCATTGAGGTCTACAATGAGGTCCATGTGTGTTTCGACTCTCAAATATGTCTGACAAGTCTTTCAGAATAAAATCACGTGATATCTTGGCTGTGATTCCCAGTGCTCTGTTGAAAGCCACCCTGCACATAGATCTCAGTTTTCAAGGGGGACTCTCATGCATGGCCTCTGAAAATCCCAACACAATTCATGGCAATAATTCTCTGAGTTCAGTTCCAGAACTCAGTCTCTAAGGGGAATCACACCAGAGTTCATGTAAAGGTGGACCCAGTCATCTCTTCCAAACACCAAACAAATGGCCACAATTAAAACCAAAACACTCCCACATGGCCCTCATGATCTTTCATATAGACACTCATCATAACCTCTGGCTGGATGTTTCCATGAGGGGCGAAACCCAAGACAGTCTCCAAAATAATCTCCCTTGCCCCTTAATCGCCTAAAATCAGGGTTGCCTGGACACACTTCCTGTGAACTAGGAGTGATCAAATAGGCCTGCTGTTAATACTTCTCTGCTTCTCCAATTTGAGGCCTACTGACTGTGGGGTTTATTTTTTTATGTGAATTGGAGTCATTATAAAACCCAAGCAAATATCGGCTAGCTTCTGCAGGGCTTTGAAGAAATCATTTGACCCAAAGTATCCCTATTCTCACTTGATGGAGGTCAGGAACCTAAAAGAGGAAGGGGAGAGACTTCATCCACAATGACTGCTCTTTTGGCCATTTTGGTTTTGAATGCACACATGGGATCATTCTTAAGATACATCAGGTGGTGAGAATCTAAGCCACTGCCTCAAACAGGGCCAAGAGGCTGATTCAGACACATCCCTTTTCAAAGCAATTAAGCAAAGAGCCACAGGTGATGCCCATTCATTTCCATTTGAAACCTGTTTTCTTCAGGCTTCACAAAGGGGTGGCCTGAAACAAAGACCTTCCTGACATTCAGGGCAACAGAACAATAGGTAAGCAAAGCAGGGTTTCTCCACTGAGACTTTATTGGTCACACTGATATCTGAGTTTTCTGAGATGCTCGCCATTCCCTTCAGCTATCCAGTACATGGCCATGTAACAGGGTTTGGAAGTGGTACATATATTGGACACAAAACCATGAGCCTATTCTGTAGAGTGGCCAGAATTCAGGAAGAACACACGAACTTTGGAAGATAGCGCGTGTTGCCCATCGATAAGGCAAGCCAAAATCCATTCATCAATTTGGCAGAATAAATGATGGGAAGCTTTCTACTAGACAGGACACATCAATTGATGCATTATCTTTTCTAATGTCTATAACCATGGACACAGTGGGATACACAGACATAGAAACACTCGCCTTGTCAAATGACTTACTAGAAACAGTTCACTCAAAACCAAACAAACCACCTTTTCTATCTATTCTCAGAACATGAGGCAAATCCACAAACACACAGCGACACCCACAGAGGCACCTCTTTCCCCAAAGTAGGTCTGTGACTATCCAGAGTGTCCTCTGACTGGTGGGCCATAGTATGTTTCCCCGAAATGGCCTGTCCTGTCTCAGATCTGGTCTCTTTAACCAACTCTGTGAAGATGTCAGGAGCCACTGGTGAACCACTATCTGCTTTCTCAGGAAAGGCCCCTCTTTAGAGCTTTTCTGGCTTTTGGCCATTCTCATATCAGTAGGTACCAAGAAAGACTGACTCTGTCCTTGGTATATCCAAACAAGTGAGACCACTGGGACTTTGACTGGGACAGGCTCTGGGTGCCTGTCTTCCTGCATCCCAAGTTCTTAGAGTTCCATCACCAAGGGAGTGAGGTGAGGTCACTTCCTTCAGGAACTGAATGAGGTCACTGCCTTAGCAACAACTTTGTCCTAACAGTTGCTTCCAAGGGTCCCATGAGATGGAGGCTGCCCCTACGTCCTGTGACACTTTCACAAGTTAGAATGTATATCAACCATAGGCACCCAGGACCAGCTCTCCAAACAGGACTGTTTGAGTCCATATTCTAATGGGTGGCACTAGAGCAGATTATGCTTAGTGAATCTAGCCAATCCCTAAAAAACAAATACCAAATGTCTTCTTTGATATAATGAGAGCAACTAAGAATAGAGCAGGGAGGAAGAGCAGGAAGAAAAGATTAACATTAAACAGAGACATGAGGTGGGAGGGAAAGAGAGAGAAAAGGGGAATTGCATGGAAATGGAGGGAGACCCTCATTGTTATACTAAATTACATATTAGAGGTTGTGAATGGAATGGTAAAATAAACAAGGTGAGAAATGAATTACAGTAGATGGGGTGGACAGAGAAGATGGGAGGGGAGGGGAGGGGGGATAGTAGAGGATAGGAACGGTAGCAGAATACAACAATTACTAGTATGGAATTATGTAAAAATGTGGATGTGTAACCGATGTGATTCTTCAATCTGTATCTGGGGTAAAAATGGGAGTTCATAAATCACTTGAAGCTAATGTATGCTAATGTATGAATATGTTATGTCAAAAGATTTGTAAGGTTTTGAACAACCAATAATAAAAAAAAGAACAGAGAGGCTGATTCAGTAACAACCTTTCATCCTGACCAGGTTGTTTGCCATGGAAGTTGACTTTTGCTCTCTCAGGTCCTTCAGTGGTGCCTATATCTTCTCCAGGGATCACTTCTGCATGAAACTTTGAGTTTTTCAACAGGTGGAAGATTCCCTACATTCCTCTATTTTAGGACCAACACTGTCCCTGCTCTTCTGTAAAGTTAGATTGAGGGAACAGTGTATCGTTTCGCTTAATAACAGGTTTGATTTGGGTTAGGAATCATTCTGCTTGATGAATAATGGTATTGGAAACCTGTGATATTTATAAGAATATATAGGTGAAATATAAGTATGAAAACAGATATCTAGGTAAGATTGGAATCCCACAAGGGCATTGCGCTCTTGATTGGGATACTTAGCTTTGATACATGTTCTGCATAGATGTTTCAGATAAATCAATAATCAATGGCATAGGACCTTGTACCTTGGATGATTGAATGTAGAAGTGAGTATCCACTCAAACTGGGATAGTCGGTAGGATTAGGAAGATATTCTGTAGGTTTCAGAAGAAGAGTGAGTACAGGAATTGTAACAAAAGTTCTTTAGCAATAGGGTATCACATAGACAGTGAATGTAAATGTCAGCACATGTGTAGTGTTAGTCAAAATTGTGAACTGGTGAAAATATTTAGGAAAGCAGACATCAATAGAGACATTAGGAAATCAGGGAAAGTATAAAGTGAGTGATAGGATTAGACATTTGCAAAAGGGCTGAGGTTGAATATATAGTCTTAGGAAGAAACAAATATGTTGTCATAAATAGGATTGACATTTGAGAGCATTAGGCAACCTGGACATGAATGTTTTTAGTAATCCATGCTCACTTTCCATTTAGGCTTTGGTACAATCATAAGTGTGACCTCTGCTTTTTGTGTCCAGAATATTACTGTGATAAATGCATACGTATATCAGGTGACATGAGTATTTCTTCCACCATTTCTGGGAGCAACATTTTGAAGATGAATAAATTAGTATTGGGGTTACAAATAGATGTACCCTGTGTCTATGAATGTAGAGATAATGCATGAATAGACCATACTGTGAATAAATAATATAATTGTTTCCAACTTTAAATAAAGGATTGAATTGATATCTGAATATATACAGAAAATCTTATATTGATATACAATTATTCATTCCAACCAGTAATACATCTAATGGTAATATTAGGGTTATGTTTTATCATGAAGAGTGTGTGAGTTTTGCTTCAAAATGATTATGGAAATCAAGAATAATGTGTTTGAAATGAAGTCTCATGAAAAGACCAGTCAAGAAACCTGGAGGAATACATGTGTTCTGAATCAGTAAATGATTGAAAGTGAATCAAATGCCTATAAATTTGTGAACTTATGGATGAAATATATGTCCTATGATGTTGGTAAACTGTAGAAATTCTATTGTACCAGTGTTGAATAAAATGAACTTCAAAATACACATCATGTTTCATAGGAATCTACTTGCATTGATGTTAAACAGGGTCAGTTAATGTAGAAATATTAGGATTGTATGCACCATTCACTGAAGTTAGTTTTCAGTAATAGGAAACAAATATGTATTTCAGGTGGATGAATATTTCTGAGAATAATCTTGTGAAATGTTGATTATAAATCCACATACATGAACATGAATGAATTTAGGTAGTGTATATAAGACACATATATTTATGAACATGAATGAATTTAGGTAGTGTATATAAGACACATATATTTTATATTTGGAAAAATTTGGAGAGTGTATATATATATATATATATATATATATATATATATATATATATATATTAAAAAACACACACAGACAATAAAATGTAGCAATATATATGCTAATCGAAATTCTTCATGAAATGTACATCAGCCACAGATGCAAAAATATTTATTTTACCGAACATCGATTTATGTATAATGTTGTTCTACTAGGAGGCTCACCCATAGGTTGAATTTTCAGTTCCAACAGAGTTTAGGAGGAGTGATCTCTTCCCACAATTTGTATTTGCCAAGTCAGACACCTCAGAAGAATATACGTGTGATACCAGGTAAGATTCTATATGTGCATATAAAAATGCATGTGCTTAATTGGCTACAGAGAAAGGGAGACAGGTATTCACATATTTGTTAACTTTAAAAACATGTGGAGAACTATTTCAGTTAAAAATTAGCTAGATTTATAACACCTACCCTATATCATTCAAAAGGCAAGTCCAACTATACACCATGCCTCCTCTGTACTGCTTGTATTTCCATTCTGTTTGGATTATTTTTCTCCATCATATTAGGATTAGTAGTCAGAGTCTAGTAGGTTATGGTTTAGTGTCAGGTGTCCGGGCCGGCTGGATACTTCAACGTGGGCGTTGAACCTTGTTGGGGAGGAATGAAGGGACAAGAGTGATGAGAGAAGACAGCAAGACAACAGTTCTGATCATGCTGAAAACTTTTATAGTTCTCAGAGTGTATTTATATGCTGCGGATGAGAAAGCTCTCTTATCGGCAGTTGCTGGTTTTCTTCACAGGGTGAGATAACCTCAGGATATTTTAGGAAGATGGATAGCCGCAGGATGTCTCAGGGTGATAGATGGCTGCGGGATGTCTCCCAGGCAGGAAATCTCACAGGGGTCTATTTCTTGTAAGTGTCAGGCTATTCTTTGAAGGAGAACTTCCTTCTAGCCCCTGACATCTTCCCCCTTTCTTATATAAAATATTTGACCATACCTTACAGGCCAATGTTTTAGGGGGTTATAGAGGCTCTGTTTCTCTAACAGGCCTTAGAATATCTCCTGATCTGATCGAGCATGTTTACTAGGAGATTTCGTGGTGGCCTAGGCATGTTTTTTAAGGAGACGGCTTTGAGGGGGAAGCATGCCAACCGCCATGCACCAGAGCATGTCACTCAGAAGACTTGGGTTTTGGGAAACATGGATCCATCCTCCTGCAGTCCTTCCTGCACCCTCTGTTATTATGGCCTAACGTCCTCACTCCATGGGTGCGTCCTCCCCCAAACAGAGGGGCCCATGGAGGACGAACCCTTATGGCAAGGGCAGAAGATGGTTGGTCAGAGCTGTTACTTAGAGTTTTATATAAGAAAGCGAGATCTGTGGGCATGTAACCTTAAGAAATAAGCTTGTGAGGAGGGTAGAACATCCTTTTAAATGTTGGCAGCACGGTCTTCCATATCCAGGCGATGATAGTGGACCTGTAGGGGCTTAGAGGCCAAAATATTAATCTGTTCTTTAATAAATTGTAACAGCCTGTTTATAATGCAGGGTCCTAGGGACACCATTAAAAGTAAACCCAACAAAGGGCCTAATAGGGGAAGAAGATAGGGCAGAAATCCATTAAGCCCAGTCCAGAGGGGATTTTCAAATATTTCCCTTCGTCTCTTTTCTAGATCTTCTTGAAGCTGCTTAATTTTAGTGCATACTATGCCAGAATTATTGGCATAAATGCAGCATCGTTCCCCTAAGGCCAAGCAAATACCTCCCTGGTTAGCTGTCAGCAAATTTAAGCCTCGTCTTTTTTGAAGGAACACTTCTGCCAGGGAGTCTATTTGGTCCTGCAAATCTTTAATGGTTCATGATAGAGTTTTTATCAGTTGTTACTGATAGAGTTTATAATTTGTTGAGACAGGCGATGGTAAGAGTGAATAGACGTGCCTAAGCCAGTGTACCTGTGCCCACAGGAACTGTTATTCCAAGGCTGGCAGATTGTTGGCTGCATCTGAAAAAGAATAAATTTTGTCCTCATGAGGAGTCCCTCTGTCCCTGTTTTGAGGTAAGTCATTAACCTGTTTAACCAGGAGTTCTGGTAACCATCTTGGGGCTGTTTGATCTTGGTCCAAAACATAAGCTGAGCCTCCTCCCCAGATGAGGACAGGATCTGGGCCTTTTTATTTATTTGTAAGGGGATTGTGTCACATAACAGGTGGGCGAACAGAATTGGACGAGGGATGGCAGTGTCTGTCTGCTGCCGAATGGCCTTCATTGTCTAGGGTAAGAAAAATAAGGGCAAATAATGCATTGTTAAGGCGATGCCTGGGTGTGGTAAATACAAGGGAGGAAGCCTTAAGGAGGGTTAGCCAAGATTTTAAGGTAAGGTGGGCAAGTTCCACAATGCCTTGGCCCTGAGGGTTGTATGGAATTCCAGGAGTATGACAAATTTGCAAGGTAGCACAAAACTGTTTAAACTTGGCAATGGTATATGTAGGATAAATATCTGTTTTAATATGTATTGGTTTACCCATAACAGAAAATGCTGAAACAAGATGAGAAAGGACATCTTTGGTAGCCAATCCAGAATGTGGTGATGCAAAAATAAAGCCACTGAAGGTATCTACAGAAATGTGTATATATATTTGGCTATTACAAATTCAAGAAAATGAGTAACATCCATTTGCCAAAACTGATCGGGCAGTAATCCTCGGGGGTTAACTCCCAAGTGTTGAATGGGGAGGGAGACAGTGCAACTAGGGCATGCTTTTACTATTTCTCGTGCCTGTTGCCTGGTAATTTTACAAAGTAATCAAAGGCTCTGGAAATTTAAATGGTGTAGATTGTGTAACTCCGTGGCCTTTTGAATGGAGCCAACAAAAATTGGAAAGATGGAACGAGTTGCTGCATCAGCTTGGGCATTACCTTGAATTAGAGGGCTGGAAAGATCAGAGTGTGCCCTTATGTGTCCTAAGAAAAATGGGTGTTGTCTGACCTGAATTAGCTGCTGAAGCTGGTGAAACAGAAAGGCCGCATTGTTAGAAGCCTTAATGGGGGGTGAAATCACCAGCAGGTGCACAGAATGAGCAATGTAGCCACTGTCTTTATAAATATTAACAGGATTATAAAAAATGTTATAAAAACTTGTGTTATGTCAAACAATTCCACAAACTGTGGTGACTGATAGACAGTATCAAAGGTGGTAGGCTGGTTATTGACAACAAAGACTGCTCGGCCATTACAGTAACCGTCTGTAAAGACAGTAAGGGCTTGAGGAATGGGAGCATTTTGAGTAATTTCAGGAAAAGTAAATGGATGTAACTGGACAAAATGTAAAGGGGGGTCATTGGGGAGGTGGTGATCAATTGTTCCCAAAAGCCTGATAGGGAAATACCTCATTCATCCCTTGTCTCTAGTAAAAATTGGGTTTGGTCCTTAGTATATGGAATAAAAATATTATCAGGGTCTTTGCCAAAATGTTGTAGAGAAATCAAATGACCTTTAAAAATAATAGAAGCTACCTGAGCAAGATAAACAGTAATAACCTTCGAGGATGTGGTGGGTAAATGGACCCAAAACAAGGGGGAGTCTTTATTTTTAAAATGTGGATCTCGCTGCCAAAATATTCCTGTGGGTGTATGAGGAGTGTGTAAAATAACCAGAACCAGAGGAAGGTTATAAGAAATTTGCGTAACAAATTGTTGGGCAATGGCTTCTGTGACTTGGCTTAATGCCTGTCATGCCTTGGGAGTAAGATTTTGAGGGGAGGAGGGGTGGGAATTACCTCTCAAAATATCATTAAGGGTCAAAAGTACACAAGTGCATAATTTTAAATATGTTATTAGCCATTGAATATGCCTCAGTAATTTCTGAAAATCTTTAAGGGTGTGAAGATGGTCCACACGTAGTTGTATTTTAGAAATTTGGATCTGATTTCTGTAGAATTTTAAGGCCCAAACTTTTATAAGAGTCCTGTGTTTGAACCTTATTAGGAGCTATCTGTAGTCCCAAGGTAGTGAGGATTTTGTAAAAGTCCAAGTAACAATTATTAAGATCATGGGTATTAGGTGCAGCAATTAACAAATCATCCATATAATGTAAAATATAAATTTGTGGCCCTCGCTCTCTCACAGGGTCTACTTCTTGAGCAACGTATTTTTGGCAAAGAGTAGGGATGTTGGCCATACCTTGGGGAAGAACCTTCCATTGAAGTCTCTGCATAGGGCCCTGAATATTAATGCAAGAAAGACTAAAGGCAAAATAGGGTCTATCCACAGGATGCAAAGGAATGGTAAAAAAGCAATCTTTTAAGTCCATAACCATTTTACAATAGTTTTTGGAAATAGCCACTGGTGTGGGAATGTCTGGCTGTAGTGCTCCCATTGGGAGTATAACTTTATTAATGGCACACAAATCTTGTAAAAGGCGCCACTTGCCTGATTTTTTCTTGATAACAAAAATAGGAGTGTACGATGGTGAGGTTGAGGGCTCTACATGGCGGGCTGCCAGCTGTTCCTTCACTAACATGGAGGCAGCCTCCAAATTTTCTTTGGTAAGGGGCCACTGATCCACCCACACAAGAGTCTGAGTCTCCCAAATAATTTTATCTCCATGGGAACAGGAGGGTCAGGAACCGACACTAAAAATCCAAATATCCAAGTCCATATGTATTTTTTTTTATGGGTTGTATAGGCTCCACCAGTCCTTGTCTCAGCCTCCCAACGCCTGTACCAGGGACAAAATTCATACGGAGCATTTGGTGAGTCACCATGGAATTGGGACTGGCAAGAATAACTTCTATTTGACTCAAAATATCTCCAGCCCATAGGTAAACAGGGAGGTCAGGAACAACGAAAGAAGTGACAGTTCCCTTATTACCCTCTTTATCAGTCCAGCTAAGAGCAGTAGAGCTGACCAGAGGATTTTTTGACTTTCCTATCCCTTTAAGGTCAGTCAAGGATGGGGTGAGGGGCCAACCTGATCGCCAATATTTTTGAGAAATAATTGTTGCATCAGCTCCAGTAACTACAATTGCTTGGTATTCCTTTCCTTCAATAAGTAAGGTAAGGGTGCGTCTAATATGAGAAATGGGATGAACCCAATATACCTCAGAGGAGCCCAAGGAGGCAGTCCCCCACAGTAGGTTTGGGAGGTGGAAATGCCCCTTAATCTAAGGGAAGAAGTATTAATTGTGCAAGACTTTTTCCTCCTGGGATGGCCGCAACTCTATTAATAACTGTGGCCAGTATTTTTATTTCTCCAGTGAAATCATTATCATTAATGCCAGGGAAGACCTGAACACCTTGTAAGGTAGTAGAGGCTCTTCCAAGAATAAGGGCACACGTATGAGATGGAGGGGCACCCATAATTCCAGTTGGTATTATCTGGGGCCCTTGCATTGAGTCTAATATTGTATCAGTGGTGGCACAGAGGTCCAATCCTGCACTGCCTGGAGTGGGTAGTTGGAGGGAGCCAATTGTGGAGAAGGATTTTGAGGTAGGTTGGGAGTTTGGGAGGGAACAAACCTCATTGCCCCAGGGAGTTTCCTGAGAAGTAGGAAGAAATAGGCTGTCTGAGGGCATTTGTCATTGATCTACACACACTGGCCCAGTGATGACCTTTACCATATCAAGGACAAAGTGTAGCTGGGGTCGGTTTAGCTCCAGTTTGAGGAGACACTATTCTTACTCTTTGTTTGCCTGTCGGACACCTGCGTGCAAAATGGCCTGGTTGTTTACAAGTAAAGCAAGTACTTGAGCCAGTATTGTAAAAGGCCTTGGTAAATGCGGCACTAATTTGAGACCCATGGCATGGGCTGCACCCACGCCTGCACAGATTCTAATAAAGTCAGAAAGTTTCCCTTTATCCTTATGATGTCGAAGAACATCCTGACATGCCGGGTTGACATTTTCAAAGGCAAGATGTTTTACAAAGGTGCTTTCGCTTTCGCTTGGTCCAAGCAAGCATTCCACAGCTAGGTAAAGCCGGGGAACAAAGTCGCTATAAGGCTCGTCGGGCCCTTGTCGAGTTCTTGCCAGGGAAGTGATAGCCGAGGCCCTTTCAGGGAGGCGTCTCCAAGCAACTAAGCCAGCCATCTAAATCTGCGCAAAAAGTCCAGCAGGGAAACGTGCCCGTTTAGTTTTAGTGTCAAAAGTTGCATTGCCCACTAGCTTAACATAAGTCCAGGATTTAGAGGAGGCCTTTGTTAATTTTTTTTGAGTATTTTCTGACAGGCTTCTTTGAAATCTGCATTCCATAGCAGGAAGTCTCCGGCACTGAGGGCAGCTAGGTCTAAAAATTTCCAATCATTGGGAGTAAGAAATTGTGTGCTGCAGCTTTCTAATAAAGCCAACGTATAGGGCACAGTGGGGCCATAGTGAGCACAAGCCTTTTTAAGTTTTTCAAGAAAATGGAGGCTAAATTTTTTGTAGACACTCTGGGTTCCTTCCTGCCTAGGGGTGAACTCCTCATCCTCTAAGTCCTGATCTCCTTGATCCATTTCCCCCGCTTCCTCCTCTTTTTCCTCTTCTAAGTCTTTGACCTCACCCTGGGCACGCTTATCTATCTGACTGGTGGTGACTGGAAGGCGAGCACAGGCCGATGGAGCGGCTTCGCCTTTGTATTAGACCACTGTGGGCCAGCTTGTGTTGACTCCATTCCTAAGGCTAATGAAGAGAGCTCAGAGTCAAGGGATCTTTATTCTTTTAAAAATTGGATCTGTTCCCGTCCATGTTGGAGAGACTCTCTCAAGGGAGCCAGGTTAGGCAAGGGAAGTGGGGAAAAAATATCTGGGGGGACATTTGGCCCCTGAAGGGCCAGAGCACAAAAGGCAGGAGGGATATAGGAGGGAGGGGAATGTGTAAGTCCTATAGTCTGTGGCAGGGTCCTGAGAGGTGGAGAGTCTTCTGAATGGTAGCGAGCTGCTTCCTTCTCCAAGGTAGCCTCCTCCCCAGGGGTCAATGTTTCTCTGGGATTTAAAACTGCATAAAGGCGGTTGGAAACCATTGGAGCCTTATTCATCAGGGTGGGATTTTGAGGAAGATCAGGAAGGTCCCAGGGTCCTGGGGAGACTAAGAAGGGTCTATGTCTATACTAACTGATGGTCATGCCGAGAAGGGACGAGAGGTCTTTTGCATAGTCTCTTCCCCAATCCTGACAAGTATTAAGGTATCATTGTCAAAGGGTGAACTTTTAAGAATTTCACTAATTTATTTCCAGAAAGAAAAGGTAGGAACAGGCACTTTTTCTGGGCCAAAGGATTCATAATAATCTTTTAAAATGTCTCCTACTCTAAGCCATCTTTTACCATCAATGGTACCTTCAAGGGGAAACCATGGAAAAAATCTTCGATGTATGAAAAGAAAAATATTAAGTCATTTTTCTTAACACGTGCCCCCCATGTATTTAAGGATTCCTTGTGGCCTGACAAAAACAAATCATGTGACGAAACTGCTTGTCCCATGGTGGGTCACTCACTGTGCGTCATCCCCACTCTCCTCCTGGATCTGTCTCTCAGTGGTGTCTGCTGAGGCAATCGCGAGCTCCACTTGTCCAAATCTTCCAGGAGGACAGGGTTCCCCCTCAGTCAAAGGCTCGAGCCCCAGTCGTTGGGCGCCAGTTGTCCTGGCCTGCAGGACACATCAACGTGGGTAGCAAACCTAGATGGGGAGGAATGAAGGGACAAGAGACACGAGAGATGACAGCAAGACAAAAGTTCTGATCAAGCTGCAAACTTTTATTGTTCACACAGAGGAATTTATATGCTGGAGATTTGAAAGCTCTCTTATCAGCAGTTCCTGGATATCTCCACAAGGTGAGATAACCTCAGCATATTTCAGGAAGACAGATGGCCACAGGATGTCTCAGGAACACAGATGACTACAGGATGTCTCCCAGACAGGATGTCTCCCTGGGGGCTGTTTCTTGTAAGTGTCAGGCTATTCTTTGAAGGAGAATTCCTTCTACCCCTTACAGTCAGGGATTCAGTATTTCAAATGGAAAATTGGAGAAAGAATCCAATGTGTATGCAAATATGTGCTACCCAAAAATCTTCCCACTCTCATCCAGAACAATGCCTTGACATTACCTTCACCCCAAGTAAGACACAATTAGAGGAGAAGAGTTAGAAAATCTGTGAATACACATCAAGAATGGAAAATGCTCAGGAGTTCACAACCTTGGAGGTGGTAGAGGAGTTTTCAAATGTAAGGGAGAGAGTAAAACTCCACAAACATGGAGCTCTGCTAGACTAAAGACTTTTTGAGAAACTGCCTCTGAGGTTGGGCACTTGAAATATATGTTGTTGTCAGGAGCTTTAGCTCCCTTTGTAGTGAGACCATCAAGCTGGGTCTGCATGTATGTGACCTGGAGGACATGGTTTCTTATTTTCCAAAGGACATGAGGCAGCAGTGCTGAATTCTCTCTTTGTAGGTAAACTGTTGTCACTGAGTGCTAAGTGTCTTCCAGTTTGGAAGCCATTTGCTCATCCTCCACTTTTTGTTGTGTTTCTTGCAGCTGCACTGGGAGTTTGGTATTTGCTTCATGAAATACGAAGAGTTCAACTGGGACACAGTACTGGAGGGAGTTCTGTCACATGTGATGGGTAAGGGTCTGCGGGAGAATGCACCAACCAGGCTTCTATCCCACATAGCTTGCCCCCTTCACCATAGCAATCTGATTCTAAACATTGCACTGAAACCTCTCCATATAACAACATACCTTTACATACAAGGGTCTGGGGGCTGCACCATGTCAGTCACAAACCATTTGAAAGCCAATGGCAGATCCACATCACCCAACCACAAATGTTTTAACACACACCTTCACACCACTTCTCTAGGCCGACTACTCAGCAGGGTCCAAATTACTGCCATCTCTGTTCTACACCATTTTCATGAAACCCAATCAAACAGGCACTGTCTGGTATACTCGTGATCATCAATAGAACATCCAAAGATTCTACAGTGCGAAGTGGTCATGGGAATTTCAAAAATTTCATGGTAATTATCAGACATTTTTCAAGGATGAAGTTGGAGGCACTGTGGGTTTCAATTCATTCAGGAACCATTAAATGGAGAGGAAGCTCATTTCATTGAAAATTCTGGAGAATTCTAACAGGCAAGGCTTCCCAAAGACAGGCAAAAAGGTCACATAAAGCCAGGCGTTTGAGGTCTACAATGTGTGGTCCATGTGTTTTTTGACTTGCAACTATGGCTGCCAATTCTTTAAGAATAAAATTATGTGATATTCTTCCTGAGATTCCCAGTGCTCTGTGGAAAGCCACCCTGGGCCTAGATCTCAGTTTCCAAGGGCAACTCTCATGTGTGGCATCCTAAAATCCCAACACAATACATGGCAATACTTCTTTGAGGTCCATTCCAAAACTCAATCTCTAAGGGGAATCACACCAGTGTTCAAGACCAGGTGGACCCATCATCTTTTCCAACAGCCACAAAAATGACCACAATTAAAACCAAAACACTTCCACATGGCCCTCATCTTCTTTCATATCGACACTCATCATAACCTCAGGCTGTAGTTTTTCATGAGGGGCACAGCCAAGGACAGTATCCAAAATAAGGTCCCTTGCCCACATTTGCCTAAAGTCAATGTGGCTGGGAAACCCTTCTAGTGAACCAGGAGTGATCAAAGAGGCCTGCCCTTAATACTGCTCTGATTCTCCATTTTGAGGCCTAATGAATGTGGGGTTTAGATTCTTTATGTTAATTGGAGTCATGAGAAACCTCTGAACGTATGATCTAGTCTCTGGAGGGCTTTGAAGAACTCATTTGACCCAAAGGATCCCTATTCTCATAGATGGACGTCAGGAACCTTACAGAGGAAGGTGAGAGACTTCATCCACAATGACTGCTCTTTTGGCTCTTTTGGGTTTGGATGCAAACGTGGGATGCTTCTTTAGATCCATCAGGTGCTAAGAATCTAAGCCATAGCCTCACACAGGGCCAAGAGGCTGATTCAGACACATCCCTTTCCAAAGCAATTAAGCAAGGAGCCACAGATGATGCCCATTCATTTCCATTTGAAAACTCTTTTCTTCAGGCTTCCCAAAGGGGTGGCCTGAGGCAAAAAACTTCCTGACATTCAGAGCAACAGAACAATAGGTAATTAAAAGTACCAAAGCAGGGTTTCTTCACTGAGACTTGTCAGAAGCCAGTGGTGAGCCACTATCTGTTTTCTCATACAAGCCCCCTCTTCAGAGCTTTCCTGGCATATGGCCATTCTCACATCTGTAGGTACCAAGATAGGCTGACTCTGTCCTTGGTAATTCAAAACTTGTGACACCACTGGGAGTGGGACTGGGACTGGCTCTGTGTGCCTGGCTTCCTGGATGCCAATTTCCATCACCGAGGAAGTGAGGTGAGGTCACTTCCTTCAGGATCTGAATGAGGTCACTGCCTTGGCAACCACTTTGTCCTAACAGTTGCTTCCAAGGGTCCCATGAGATGGAGGCTTCCCCTACTTAATGTGACAATTTCACAAGTTAAAATGGTATATCAACCATTGGCACCCGGGAACAGCTCTCCATACAGGCCTGATTTGGTCCATCTTCTCTACATTAAGAAGAGAGAAGCTGATTAAGACACAACCCTACATCCTGACCAGGTTGTTTGCCATTGAAGATGACTTGTGGTCTCTCAGGTCCTTCATAGCTGCCTACATATTCTCCAGGGATACTTTCAGCATGGACCTTTGAAGTTCTCAGCAGGTAGAGGATCCCTACATTTCAGTATTATAAGACCACCTCTGTCCCTGCTCTTCTGTAAAGTAAGATTGAGGGAACACTGTATGTTTAGGGTTAATAACAGGTTCAATTTGGATTAGGAATCATTTTCTGGATGAATAATGGTATTGGCAACCTGTGAAATTTATAAGAATATAGAGGTGAACTGTGTGTATGAAAATAGAAATCCAAGTAAGATTGGAAGCCCAGAAGTGCATTGGGCCCTTGATTGTGATACTGAGCATTGAATTACATTCTGCACAGATGTCTCAGATAAATTGATATACAATGGCATAGGACATTATACCTTGGATGATTGAATGTAGAAGCGAACATCCGGTCAAAAAGGGATAGTCAGTAGGAATAGGAAGATAGTAGGTAGGTATAGGAAGAAGGGTGAGTGTATGATTTGGAACAAAATTTCTTTAGCAACAGGGTTTCGGATAGAAAATGAATTTAAATGTCAGCACATGTGAAGAGTCTGTCACAATGATGAAGTGGGAAAAATATGTAGGTAAGCAGATATCAATAGAGACATTCTGAAATCAGGGTTGAGTTTGAATATGCAATCTTAGGAAGAAACAAATATGTAGTCATCAATAGGATTGACATTTGAGAGCATAAGTAATCTTGGACATGGATGATTTTAGTAATCCATGTTAATTTTCCATTTTGGCTTTGGTACAATCATAAATGTGAACTTTGAATTTAGTGTCCAGAATATTTCTGTGAATAAATGTATATGTAGATCAGGTGACATGAGTATTTCTTCCACCATTTCTGGGAGAAATATTGTCTGACTACTTCTGATTGATAGGTACAGATTCTTTATGTAAATTGGAATCATGAGAAACCCAAGCACCTCTTCAGGAATTGAAGAACTCATATGACCCAAAGGATCCCTATTCTCAATTGATGGAGGTCAGGAATCTAACAGAGGAAGGGAAGATACTTCATCCAAAATGACTGAACTTTTTGCCATTTTGGTTTTGGATGCACACATGGGATCTTTCTTTAGATCCATCAGGTGCTGAGAATCTAAGTCACAGCCTCACACAGGGCCAAGATGCTCATTGAGACACATCCCTTTCCAAAGAAATTTAGCAAAGAGCCATAGGTGATGCCCATTCATTTCCATTTGAAAACTGTTTTCTTCAGGCTTTACAAAGGGTTAGCCTGAGTTAAAGAACTTCCTGACATTCAGGGCAACAGAAAAATAGGTAAGCAAAAGGCCCAAAGCAGGGTTTCTGCACTGAGACTTTCCTGGTCACACTGTCCCTGCTCTTCTGTAAAGTTAGATTGAGGGAACAGTGTATGGTTAGGGTTAATAACACGTTCGATTTGGGTTAGGAATCATTCTGCAGGATGAATATTCGTACTGGGAATCTGCAATAATTACAAGAATATATAGGTAAAATAAAAGTATGAAAACAGAAATCTAGGCAAGATTTGAAGCTCAGATGGGCATTGGGCCCTTGAGTGGGTTACTTAGCTTTGAATTATGTTCTGCACAGATGTCTCAGATAAATCGATATACAATGACATAGGACCTTGTACCTTGGATGATTGAAAGTTGAAGAGAACATCCAGTCACAAAGGGAAAGTCCGTAGGTTTAGGACGATAGTCTCTAGGTTTAGAAACAACAATGAGTATAGGATTTGGACCAAACGTTCTTTAGCAATTGGTTTTCAATAAGAGAGTGAATGTAAATATCAGCACATGTGAAGAGTCAGACACAATGATGAAATGGGGAAAATATGTAGGAAAGCAGATATCAATAGAGACATTAACAAATCAGGCAATGTATAAAGTGAGGGATAGGATTAGACATTTTCAACAGGGTTGAGTTTGAATATATAATCTTAGAAAGAAACAAATACATAGGATTTATCAATAGGATTTACATTTTAGAGCATTAAGCAACCGGGACATGGATATTTTTAGTAATCCATGCTCACTTTCCTTTTAGGCTTTGCTACAATCATAAGAGTGACTTTTGCTTTCTGTGTCCAGAATATTACTGTGTTAAAATTTATATGTAGATCAGGTGACATGAGCATTTCTTCCACCATTACTGGGAGCAATATTTTGAAGACGTATAAATATTGGGGGAACAAAGTGGAGTACCCTGTGTCAATGGATATAGAAATAATGTATGAATAGACGATACTGTGAATAAATAATATAACTGGTTCCAACTTTAAATAGTGGATTGATTTGATATCTGAAAATATACTGGAAATCTTAAACTGATATTCATACATTCACTACAACCAGGTATACATCTAACGGTAATATTAGGGTTATGGTTTATCATGAAAAGTGTGTGAGTTTTGCTTCAAATATGATTATGAAAATCAAAAATAATGTGTTTGGAAAGAAGTCTCATGACAAGACCAGTCAAGAACACTGGAGGAATATATGTGTTCTGAAGCAGGAGGTGATTGAAATTGAAACAAATGCCTATAAATTTGTGAACTTGTGGATGAAAGATATATCATATGATGTGCATAAACTGAAGAAATAGTAATGTACCACTGTTTAATAAAAATGAACCGCAAAATACACATCATGTCCCATAGGAAAATGCTTGCATTGATGTTGAACTTGGTTTTACTGTAGAAATATTAGGATTTGTGTGCACCATTCACTGAAGTTAGTCTTCAGTACTAGGAAACAAATCTGTATTTAAGGTGGATGAATATTTCTGAGAATAATCTTGTGAAAAGTTGATCATAAATCCACATACATAAATATGAATGATTTTAAGGAGTGTATAATAAGATTCATATATTTCATATTTTGAAAAATTTGGAGAGTATATATATATATATATATATATATATATATATATATATATATATAAATAAATATACACACACACACACACACACACACACACACACAGACAGACATTTAAACTAGCAATATATTTGCCAATTGAAATTCATCATGAAATATGTAACATCCACAGGTGCAAAAATATTGATTTCACTGAAAATGGATCTATATATAATGTTGTTCTAATAACAAGCTCACCCATAGGTTGAATTCTCAATTCCAACAGTGTTTAAGAGGAGTGATCTCTTCTCATAACTTGTACATGCCTAGTCAGCAACCTCACAAAAATGTACGTTTGATAACAGGTAGGATTCTATATGTGCATATAAAAATACATGTTCTGAATAGTCTACAGAGAAAGGAGACACCAATTTGTTGAGAGCCACAGCTTAAGGGGCCCCATCAAACTTCCAGTTACCAGCAACATTCCCCTGCGAGATGATTATTGGCTCACAGCGGCCCCAGCAACATCTAGCTGATTGGCTCCTCTGTGGTGATGCACAATGGAGATGCTCATTGAGCTTTTTCCCCGCTCTTTCCGACTGCCAGCTGATGATTGGCTCACAGCAGCCCCAGCAACATCAAGCTGATTGGCTCCTCTGCGATGATGCACATTGGGCAGTTTCCCTGCCCTTTCAGACCACAGAGCTGCTCATTGTGGGACTTTTTTGGCTCCACCCACCTGACCCAGCCATATGGCCTCAAGAGCAGGAGGATTGTGGGAGGTGGAGAGGCTTGTGGGTGTGACAGAAACTTTGCAAGGAAGCCAGTGGTGGCAGTTGGGCTCTGAGGGTTTTTCCTAAGGAGCTGTTTTGCTTGGCGTGTGTGGTTCTAAAAATAAACTTTGTTTCTTTTGAAAAGTCGCTCTTGAATCGTGCCCAGCCAGACTGCAGCATTTGGTAGCTCGCACGGGGAGCCACTGAGGGTAAGTGATAAGGTAAACTGCTAGCCCCTGAGGGAAGGGCGAGAGGATCGGTAGCCATTTTAAGATTCCTCTTTTGTTTTGCTTCACTTTTGTTGCCTGTCCATGGAGATGAGTGAGATGGATGAAAAACCGCTCACATCTGAGAAAAAAATTATTTACTTCTGAGGAACAGATAGGGAGAAAGGACGGATGCACATGTCAGTAGGATATAAAGGCTATAATGACTTTTTGTTGTTCCCTTTTTATTTTATTCTGTCTCGGTTTTGTTTGGCATCGTCTTGTTGGGTTGTATTATAGTAGAAATACAGGATCAGAAATTAGTAAAAAAACAAACTGAAAGAGTGTTAAGTAAATTGTTAGAGGAAGGAGGCACCTCAGTAAAGTCAAGAACAGTCAGGGCATACGTTGATACAATACAAAAATGTAGCCCATGGATTATTAAGGAGTTGTTAAATATACCATAATGGAACCATCATGGTGAAGATTTAAAAGGGGGCAAAAGAACAGCCCAGGGACTCTGACAGTTGGCACATTGCCATTGAGGACGTTTATATCTGGTTTGCTTAGTCCAAAGACTTCAGATCAGACAAAGATAGAGGAACAAAGCTTAGGTCAGAAAAAGCCATCAGGGGCAACGTTACAAAAGGAGACTGCTACTAACAACTTTCAATAACTAGAGGGCGTAAGTGTCCAAGCAACAGCGCCTCCTCTACAGGAGACTGTTACTAACACCTTTCTATCACCAGAGTATGTAAATGTCCAAATAACAAGGCCACCTCCATATGCTAGGAGGCCCCCAAACCCCGCAGTTGACAGTTCGGTTCCTGAGACAGGATCTCAAGTATTAAAATGCCCTGTATTTGAGGTAGGAGGGCAGCGAATTCACCATGCTTTAAATTTCAAAATAGTGAAGCAGCTAAAAGGGGCTGTAACAACCTATGGTCCTCAAGTACCCTTCATTGTAAGCTTGGTCGAATCCATTAACAACTTGAATATGATGCCAGTAGATTGGGCTAATATGTGTAAAGCTGTGCTAAATGGAGGTCAATACCTTTTATGGAAGGTTGCCAATGAGGAATTTTGCAAGGAGACGGCTAGGTGAAATGCAGAAGCTGGTTATCCTCAGAGAAATCTAGATATGTTGTTAGGAAAGGGACCTTATGAGGACCAGCAGCAACAAATTGCATATGATCCTGGCGTATACGCACAAATTGCTGCAGAGGCGGTTAGGGCATGGAAGACTTTACAAGGACATGTAGGTTTACAAGGTCAATTATCTAAGGTAATACAAGGAGCTAATGAATCTTACACTGAATTTGTAGATAGGCTTATTCAAACAGCTACCAGAGTTTTGGGGAATACAGAACAAGCAATGCCATTAATAAAAAACTGGCTTATGACCAAGCGAATCGTAGGTGCAGAGATATCACTAGACCATGGAAACATGAAGATTTAAACACATATATTAAATTATGTAAAGACATTAATGAATAAGAGGAAGTCATGGCAGCTGCAGTAAAACAGGCTTTAGATGCCAGAGACATCAATGAACAAGGGCAATTTGTGGCAGCTGCATTAAACAGGCTTTAGATGCAAGGCCAGGAACATGCTACAATTGTGAACAAACAGGACATTTTAAAAGGAATTGCTCCATAGGAAGAGGGTTTAACAAAAATAGGTACCAAAGGAGTAGAATACTGGGTATTTGCCCACGATGCCGTAGAGGGAGACATTGGGCTAATGAATGCCGTTCTCAAACCACCATAGAGGGTACTTCATTATCAAAAACGAACAAGGACTAGCTGTTTATCCCCGATATCATGGAGAAAGGCACCGGGCTCCATTGCCAAAAAATGGACAGGGGAGCCCAATGCTCTGGGGCCCAAAACCACAAATATACGGAGCACTGGAGGAACCCAGCAAACCCATCAGTGTAGTGCCCAGGACACATTGTGCATCAGACGCCTCATCAGACAAATCAGAGGGAGCGCAGGGTTAGACATCTGCACCTCCGTCAGATCAGTACTAACTGTAGAGATGGGGGTTCAAATCATTCACACATGGTGAAAGGACCTCTTCTCAAAGGAACAGTAGGCTTATTATTGGGACGCAGCTCTTCTAATCTAAAAGGACTTATGATAAGTCCTTGGGTAATTGATCCCGATTATGAAGGTGAAATAAAATTTATAGCCAGTTCTCCAAAGGACATATCAGTAATTTCACCAGGAGATAGAATAGCACAGTTACTAATAATACTCAGTCTGCATGATAAATTTTCCAGTCGTGCTGTAGAAAGAGGTTCCAAGGGATTAGGCTCCACAGGTGTAGATTTGGTTATGCTTTCTTTAAATTTAGATTCTCGCCTCAGGCTAAAACTAAATATTCAAAGACATGAATTCAATGGGCTACTTGATACAGGTGCAGATGTTAGCATTGTCTCTCATCAAGAATGGCCAAAACATTGGCCATTACAACAATACACTCAAACACTTTGAGACCTAGGAGTGGCAACTAATCCCCATAGAAGTGCAATGGTATTGGATTGGAAGGATCCTGAAGAATGTGAAGGAACTATACAGCCATATGTATTGGATAATCTTCCCGTAAATTTATTGGGATGAGATGTCCTAGATCAATTAGGTTTGACATTAACAAATAACATCAATCAAAATGTACACACTATTATGGCTAGAGAAGGTTTTAGGAAAGGAAAAAGATTAGAAAAACAAGAACAAGGTATAGCAGCGCCAATACAAATAGACCAAGCAACAGACAGACATGGGTTGGATTTTCAGAAAGGGCCACTGAGACAATAAAAATTACTTGGAAATCAGAAAGACCAGTATGGCTTCTTCAGTGGACCCTGACTAAAGAAAAGATACAAGCAGCCCAGTTCCTGGTCAAACAACAATTAGCGGAAGAACATATACAACCTTCTGTATCTCCCCATTATACTTTCATTTCTGTCATCAAAAAGAAATCTGGTAAATGGAGATTATTGCAAGATTTAAGAGCCATTAATAATGAGATGGTTATTTTGGGACCTGCTCAATCAAGGATTCCTCAATTGTCTGCTTTGCCAAAAACTTGGTATGTTTTAGTTATACATATTAAAGATTGTTTTTTTTTTTCATTTCCAATTCTTCTTGAGGATAGTCCAAGTTTTGCATTTACTATCCCTGCACTGAATCATGAAGGTCCTGATCAGAGGTATGAGTGGAAAGTACTCCCTCAAGGGATGGCTAACAGCCCAACTATTTGTCATATTTATGTTAACAAAGTAATCCAGCCACTTAGAAATCAAAATCCTGAACTACAAATATTTCACAATATGGATGATGTGTTATTAGCACACAAGTTAAAAACCCATTGCTAGAATGTTATGCCACACTTACAAACTTATTAAAAAATTATAATCTAGGGATATCAATTGATAAAATACAATTAAATTTTCCAATTAATTATTTAGGAGTTCTATTATCCTCAACCATGGTCAGTCCACCAAAAATTCAAATACGAGTAGATCAACTCAAATCAATTAATGACTTTCAGAAGTTATTAGGAGACATTAATTGGATAAGGCCTTATCTAGGTATACCAACAGGACAGTTGGGACCTATATTTGATATCCTAAAAGGTCCATCTGATCCAAATTCACCCAGAATGTTTACGCCTGAAGCAATAAAGGCATTAAAAATCATTGAAACATATATGGGAAATATGCATTTGGATAGATTTGATAAAATAATGCCTTTATTATTTATTGTACTACCAACAAAAAATATTCCTACAGGAGTATTTTGGCAAGAAGTTCCATTATTATGGATACATTTATCTTATTCTTCTAACACTATTATTACTAGGTATCCTGAGGCTGAGGGACAATTAATACTCATAGGAATAAAAGCAGCAAAGGGAGTGTTTGGAATTTCTCCCAATAAAATTATTATTCCATACACTATGAATCAAATTGATGAATTAGCTAATGAGTTAAATACTTGGGCAATAATCATGTGTAAATCTAATGTTTTATTTGATAACCACTTACCATCTAATCTTTTATTGTCTTTTGGGTCATTGCATCCTGTAATTTTTCCAAAAATTACAAGAAAACTCCTATCATGAATGCTCCAAATATATTCACTGATGGGTCAAATAATGGTACAGCAGCAATAGTTACACCTGATCAAATTTTTACATTTTTAGCACCCCAAAAATCAGCTCAAAAGGTAGAGCTTAATGCAGTATTATAAGCTTTTGTGATGTTTAAAGATTCTGTGTTTAATTTATTTTCCAATAGTCAGTATATAGTTAATGCTATAGTATCTCTTGAAGATGCTGGTAGGATTTCCCCTTCCTCTACTGTTTTCTCTTTGCTTTCCAGTATACAAAGTCTAATCTGGGACAGAAAATATCCATTCTTAATAGGACATATCTGGGCACATACAGGATTGCCTGGAGCCCTTAGTTTGGGCAATGATTTAGCAGGTAAAACTACACATGACATACATACATATTTTCTGTACACTAGAAGAAGTTATAAATTTTCATAAAAAGTTCATTATCAATGCTAATACTTTACAAAAGCATTTTAAAATAACTAAGGAACAAGCTAGACAAATAATAAAACAATGTCAAAATTGTGTGACCATTTTACCACATTTTAATCTTAGAGTCAATCGTAGAGGATTGATACCTTACCATATATGGCAGATGGATGTCACACACTTGCCAGAATTTGGAAAATTAAAATATTTGCATGTTACAGTTGATACTTCTTCTGGATTTTTGATGGGCTCCCTTCATGGGGGAAAAAAACTAAAGATGTTATAGCTCATTGCTTACAAAATTTTGCCACTGTGGTCATTCCAAAGCAGTTAAAAACTGATAATGCCCCCGGTTATACTTCTACCTCTTTTAAACCATTTTGCTCATCATTTGGCATTACTCATATATCAGGAAACCCATACAATCCACAGGGACAAGCCATAGTTGAAAGAGCACATCACACTATTAAAATGTACTCATTAAAGTAAGAAGACAGAATTGGGAAGGGATATAAATTCCCCAAAGATAAACTTAAAATAACCCTTTTTACTCTAAACTTTTTAAATTTGGATTTTCAGGACTTAGTGCTGCAGAAAGGCATAAGTGTCCAAAAAATGTGTATAAGCCCGAGGTACTTTGGAAGGATATTCTAACAGGACAATGGAAAGGTCCTGACCCATTAATTTTCTGGAGTTGGAGGTCTGTTTGTGGGTTTCCACAGGAAGAACAGCAGCCGATTTGGATTCCAGAGAGATTAACTAAGATCCTGACCCAGTGATTGCCTGGAGTCGGGGGTCTGTTTATGTGTTTCCACAGGGAGAACAGCAGCCGATTTGGATTCCAGAGAGATTAACTGAAGCGATTTCGATAGACCAAAATAAGATGATTTGGCTCAAATCCATAACAGCTGATATCCAAAACTCCAGTTTGGCTATCCTTACATCTGCGACAGAACAGGGATGCTTTTTTCAATATCTATTTTATTATTGCCCTTTCTCAAATCATGAAGTTCTCTTTTGTTTTTTTGAGCTCATACAGACCTAGGTTAATGTTTTGCTTTTCAGTTCTATTTTTTGACTGTAGAGTTTTTAAACATTGCAATGATGATTTCACATGTAAAATGTTATAAGGCCTTTACTATTATATTATGTGTTGTATGTATTTATTATGTGTGCACACTTGTGTTTTGTGTTATATATTTGAATGTGCGTATGTCCATATATCACATATGATGAGTGCTAATGAAATAATATATCCATTTTTTTTATTCACGTGAATTAAATTGTTTAATTTAAATTGGGTAAACAACTGTTCAGGATTGTTTTAATATGTGAAAAAATAGGAGGTTAACAGACGTGTTTGTTTACTTTCACTTTTCCTTTTCATTATATTTAATTATTCTCTTCAAGATAACGTAAATTGTTAAGAAAATTGTTTTCTTTTAGTGCCTTCAGGAATGTTACAGAATTTTTTCTTTAGCCATTATTGCCAGAATTCCTATCTTCATCCCAGTGCCGGTGAAGACAAAGATAAAATCAATCTACAGATTCTGCAATAGCCATCACTGAACTGCTTGTAGAACTTGCCTGGATTATGTATCACTTGTATGCATTGTGAACTCACTTGTATGCATTGTGAACTATCTGCTGGTGCAGCGAATTGTGGCAGTGTTGGGGTACTTATGCTGATGCTGTCATCAGTGATAGAATTTTTCCAATAGGAGCCATCAATTGACTTGGTGTATCTTCCCTATTCTCACTTGATAGAGGTCAGGAAACTTACAGAGGGAGGCGAAAGACTTCATCAGCAATGACTGCTCTTTTGGCAATTTTGGTTTTGGATGCACACATGGGATTTTTCTTTAGATCTATCAGGTTCTGAGAATCAAAGCCACAACCTCACACAGGGCCAAGAGGCTGATTCAGACACATCCCTTTCCAAAGTAATTAAGCAAAGAGCCACAGGTGATGCCCATTCATTTTAATTTGAAAACTGTTTTCTTCAGGCTCCACAAAGGGGTGGCCTGAGGCAAAGACATTCCTAACATTCAGGGCAAGGGAACCATAGGTAAGCAAATTGCCCAAAGCAGGGTTTCTCCACTGAGACTTTTCTGGTTACACTGATCTCTGAGGTTTCTGAGATGTTCCCATTCCCTTCAGCTATCCAGTACATGGCTATGTCACAGAGTTTGGAGGTGGTACATATCTTGGACACAAAACCATGTGCCTATTCTGGAGAGAGGCCAGAAATCAGGAGGTGAACAGGAACTTAGGAAGATAGTAGGTGTTGTCTATCCATAAGGCAAGCCGCAGTCCATTCATAAAAAGGGCAGAATAAATGCCTGGAAGCTTCCTACTAGTCAGGACACCTCCATTGATGTATTCGCTTTTCTAATAACTACAACCACGGACACAGTGGATACACAGACATAGAAAAACTCGCCTTCTCAAATGACTTACTAGAAACAGTCGACTCCAAACCAAACAAACAACCTTTGCTACCTATTCTCAGAACATGAGACAAAACCACGAACTCACACCCACACCCACTAAGGCACCTCATTCCCACAACAAGGTCTGTGACTATCCGGAGTGTCCTCTGACTGGTGGACCATACTATGTTCCCCCAAAATGGCCTGTCCTTTATCAGATCAGGTCCCTTTTGCCAACTCTGTTAAGTTGTCAGGAGCCAGCAATGAGCCACTACCTGCTTCCTCAGGAAAGGCCCCTCTTCAGAGTTCTCCTAGCATTTGGTCATCCTCACATCAGGAGGTACCAAGAAAGACTGACTCTGTCCTTGGAAAATTCAAACAAGTGTGCCCACTGGGAATGGGACTGGCACTGGTTCTGGGTGGCTGGCTTCCTGGATCCCAAGTTCAGAGAGTTCCATCACCAAGGAAGTGAGGTAGGTCACTTCCTTCAGGAACTGAATGAGGTCAATACCTTGGCAACCACTTTGTCCTAACAGTTGTTTACAAGGGTCCCATGAGATGGAGGCTGCCCCTACTTTCTCTGACTCAGTCATAAGTTAGAATGGTATATCAACCACAGGCACCATGGAACAGCTCTCCACACAGGCCTGGTTTTGTCCATCTTCTCTACATTAAGAACAGAGCGACTGATTCAGACACAATACTTCATCCTGACCGGTTTTTTTGCCATGGAAGATGATTTTGTGCTCTCAGATCCTTCATAGCTGCCTAAGTATTCTCCAGGGATCATTTCTGCATGGACCTTTGAGGATTTCAGCAGGTGGAAAATCCCCTACATACCTGTATTGTAAGACCAACTCTGTCCCTGCTCTACTGTAAAGATAGATTGATGGAACAGTGTATGCTTAGGGTTAATAACAAGTTTGATTTGGCTTAGGAATCATTCTGTGCAATGAATAATGGTTTTGGGAACCTGCAATATTTACAAGAATATATAGGTGAAATATAAGTATGAACACAGAAATCTAGGTAAGATTTGACGCCCAGAAGTGCATTGGGCCCTTGATTGAAATACTCAGCTTTGAATTATATTCTGCACAGATGTCTCAGATAAATTGATATACAATGGCATAGGACCTTGTACCTTGGATGATTGAATGTCAAAAAGAACATCCAGTCAGAAGGATAGTCAGTAGGATTAGGAAGATATTCATAGGTTTAGAAAGCAGAGTGAGTATAGGATTTGAACCAAACGTTCTATAACAGTAGGGTTTCGGGTAGAGAATGAATGTAAATATCAACACATGTGAAGAGCCAGTCACATTGATGAACTCTGGAAAGTATGTAGGAAACCATATATCAATAGAGACATTAGGAAATCAGGCAAAGTATAAAGTAAGTGATAGGATCAGGCATTTTCAACAGTGTTGAGGTTGAATATATAATCTTAGGAAGAAACAAATATGTAGTCACCAATAAAATTGATATTTGATAGCATTAGGCAACCTGGACATAGATGTTTTTAGTAATCCATACTCACTTTCCATTTAGACTTCGGTACAAACATAAGTGTGACCTTTGCATTTTGTGAAAGAAGTCTCATGAAAAGACCAGTCATGAAACCCTGTGGAAAACATGTTTTCTGAATTAGGAGGTGATGAAAAGTAAAACAAAATGCCTATAAATTTCTGAACTAGTGAATTAAATATATATCCTATCATGTGCATTAACTGAAGAAAAAGAAATGTACCAGTATTGAATAAAAATGAATGACAAAATACACATCACGTCCCATAGGAATCTACTTGCATTGATATAAAACTGTGTCAGTTACTGCAGAAATATTAGGATTTGTATGCACCATTTACTGTTAGTTTTCAGTAATAGGAATCAAATATGTAGTTCAGGTGGATGAATATTTCTCAGAATAATCTTGTGAAAAGTTGATTATTAATCCACATACATGAATATGAATGAATTTACGGAGTGTATAATAAGACACATATATTTCATATTTTGAAAAATCTGTAGAGTGTGTGTGTATATATATACAAACATACACACACACACACACACACACACACACGCACGCACACAAACAGACATTAAAAAGTAGCAATATATCCCAATTGAAATTCACCACGAAATATATGTCATCCACAGATCCAAATAAATTTGTTTTACTGAACATGGATTCATGTATAATTTTATTGTACTAGGAAGCTCATCAATAGTTTGAATTTTCAGTTTCAACAGCGTTTAGGAGGAGTGATCTCTTCTCACAATTTGTGTCTGCCAAGTCAGCCACCTCACAAGAATGTACGTGTGGTACCAGGTAGGATTCTATATGTGCATATAAAAATACATGTGCTGAATAAGATACAGAGAAAGGTAGACAGGAATTCACATATTTGTTAACTTTAAAAACACATGGAGAACCATTTCAACAAAAAATTGACTAGATTTATAACTCCTACCCTATATAATGCAAAAGGCAATTCCAATGATACACCATTCCTCCTCTGAACTGCTTGTATTTCTATTCTGTTTGGATTAATTTTCTCCATCATATTAGAATTAGTAGTCAGAGTCTAGTTGGCATGGGTTTGTGTCAGGGATTCAGTATTTTGAATGAAAATTTGGAAAATGATTCCAATGTTTATGCAAATATATGCTACAAAAGTATCTTCCCACTCTCATCCATAACAATGCCTTGAGATTACCTTGGCCCCAAGTTAGACACAATTAGAGGAGAAGAGTTAGAAAATCTGTGAATACATATCTGGAATCAAATATGCTCACGAGTTCACAAACTTGGAGGTGGTAGAGGAGATTCCAAAAGTAAGGGACAGGGTAAACACTCCACAAACATGGAGCTCTGCTGGACTAAAGACTTCTTGAGGAACTGCCTCTGAGGTTGGGCACTTGAAATATATGTTGTAGTCAGGAGATTCAGCTTCCTTTGTAGTGAGACCATCAAATCTGGGTATGCTTCTATGTGACCTGGAATACATGATTTCTTATTTTCCAATAAACATGAGGAAGCTGTATTTAATTTTCTGTTTGTAGGTAAACTGTGGCCACTGGGGGCTAATTGTTTACTCTTGTGGACTCTGAAGCCATTTGGTCATCCTCCAGTTTTCCTGGTGTTGCTTGCTGCTGCACTGGGAGTTTCGTATTTGCTTCACGAATTACAAGGAATTCACCTGGGACAAAGTGCTGGAGGGAGTTCTGTCACCTGTGGTGAGTCAGGGTCTGCAGAAGAATGTACCAACCAGGCTTCTATTCCACATAGCTTGCCTCCTTGACCATAGCAACCGGATTCTGAACATTGGCCTGAAACCTCTCCATATAACAAGATACCTTTACATAGAAGCGTCTGCTGGATGCATCATGTCAGTCACAAGCCAATTGGAAGCCAATGGCAGATCCACATGGCCCCACCACAGATGTTTTTTTATCACACACCTGCCCATCACTGCACTAGGCCCACTACTCAGCAGGGTCCAACTTCCTGGAATCTCTGTTATACACCATTTTCATGAAACTCAGTCAATCAAGTCACTGTCCTGCATAATCATGTTCAGCAACAGGACAACCAAAGTTTCTCCAGTGCCATCTGGTCATGGGAATTTCAAAAATCTCATGGTATTTATCTAGCAATTTTTCAAGGATGAAGTTGGCAGCATGTGGGTTTCAATTTATTCAGGGACCATTAAATGTTGTGGAAGTTCATTTCAAATGAAGTTCTGGAGAACTCTCACAGGCAAGGTTTCCCAAAGATTGGCCAAAGGGTCACATAAATCCAGGCCCATTGAGGTCTACAATGTAACGTCCATGTGTGTTTTGACTCTCAACTAAGACTGCCAAGTCGTTAAGAATAAAATCATGTGATATCAAGCCTGAGATTCCCAGTGGTCTCTGGAAAGCCACCCTGGGCCTAGATCTCAGTTTCCAAGGGTGACTCTCATGCTTGGCCTTCTGAAATCCCAACTCAATTCATGGCAATACTTCTCTAAGTTCAGTTCCTGTACTCAGTCTCTAAGGGAATCACACCAGAGTTCAAACTCAGGTGGACTCAGTCATCCCTTTCAACTGCCACAAAAATAACCACAATTAATACCAAAACACTCCCACATGGCCCTCACCTTCTTCCATATAGACACTCATCATAACCTCTGACTGTAGATTTCCATGAGGAATGCAGCCCAAGACAGTGTCCAAAATACGCTTTCTTGCCCCTCATTTACCTAAATTCTGAGTGACCTGGACACCCTTCCTGTGAACCAGGAGTGATCAAATAGGCCTGCCGTTAATACTGATCCACTTCTCAAATTTGAGACCTACTGACTGTGGGGTGTAGATTCTTTATGTGAATTGGAGTCATGAGAAAACCCAACCACCTATGTGCTAGCCTCTGCAGGGAATTGAAGAACTCATTTGACCTAAAGGATCCCTATTCTCACTTGATTGATGTCAGAAACCTTACAGAGGAAGGCGAAAGACTTCATCCACAATGACTGCTCTTTTGCTATTTTGGTTTTGGATGCACACATGGGATCTTTCTTTAGATCCATCAGTTGCTGAGAATCTAAGCTACAGCCTAACACAGGGCCAAGACGCTGATTCAGACACATCTCTTTGCAAAGCAATTAAGCAAAGAGCCACAGCTGATGCCCATTCTTTTTTATTTGAAAAAGGTTTTCTTCAGACTTCACAAAGCGTTTTCCTTAGGCAAAGACCTTCCTGACATTCAGGGAAACAGAATAATAGGTAAGCAAAAGGCCCAATGCAGGGTTTCTCCAATGAGACTTTACAGGTCACACTGGTATGTGAGTTTTCTGAGATGCTCGCCATTCACTTCAGTTATTCAGTACATGGCCATGTCACAGAGCATGGAGGTGGTACATATCTTGGATACAAAACCATAAGCCTATTATGGAGAGTGACCAGATTTCTGGAAGAAAACAGGAACTTAGGAAGATCGTAGGTGTTGCCCATCATTATGGCAAGCCGCATTCTATTTATAAATTGGGCAGCATGAATGCTGGTAAGCTTTCTAAAAGACAGGACACATCCATTGATGCTTTCTCTTTTCTAATATCTACAATCACGGACACAGTGGGATACAGCGACACAGAAACACTCGCATTGTCAAATGACTTACTAGAAACAATTCCCCCCAAACCAAACAAACCTCATTTCCTACCTCTTCTCAGAACATGAGCCAAAACCACAAACCCACACCCACACCCACAAAGGCACCTCTTTCCTCCAAGTAGGTTGTGACTATTTGGAGTGTCCTCTGACTGTGGGCCATTCTAGGTTCCCCCAAAATGGCCTGTCCTGTCTCAGATTTTGTGTCCTTTGCCAAGTCTCTGAAGTTGTCAGGAGCCAGCAGTGAGCCACTACCTGTTTTCTCAGGAAAGGCCCCTCTTCAGAGTTTTCCTGCCATTTGGCCATCCTAACATCAATAGGTACCAAGAAAGACTGACTCTGTCCTTGGGAAATTCAAAAAGTAAAACCACTGAGACTGGGACTGGGGCTGTCAATGTTTGACTGGCTTCCTGGATGGCAAGTTCACAGAGTTCCATCACCAAGGAAGTGAGGTGAGGTCACTTCCGTCAGGAACTGAATGAGTTCACTGCCTTGGCAACCAATCTGTCCTAAGAGTTGCTTCCAAGCTTCCCATGAGATGGAGGCTGCCCCTGCTTCCTGTGACCCTTTCACAAGTTAGAATGGTATATCACCCATAGGCACCCAGGAGCAGCTCTCCACACAGGTATCATTTGGTCCATCTTCTCTACATTAAGAATGGAGAGGCTGATTCAGACAGAACCCTTCACCCTGACCAGGTTGTTTTCCATGGAAGATGACTTTTGCACTCTCAGGTCCTTCAGAGTTGCCTACATCTTCTCCAGAGATTATATCTGCATGGACCTTTGAGGTTATCAGCAGGTGGAAGATTCCCTATATTCCTGTATTGTAACACCAACTCTGTCCCTGCTCTTCTGTAACGTTAGATTGAGGGAACCATGTATGGTTAGGGTTAATAACATGTTTGATTTGGGTTAGGAATCATTATGCTGAATAAATAATGGTATTGGGAACCTGCAATATGTATAAAAATATATAGGTGAAATATATGTATAAAAACAGAAATCTAAGTAACATTTGAAGCCCAGAAGGGCACTGGGCCCTTGATTGGGATACTTAGCTTTGAAAAAATTGATATACAATGGCATAGGAGCTTGTACTTTGGATCATAGAATGTAGAAGAGAACATCCAGTCAAAAAGGATAGTCGGTAGTGAAAGGTTAATAAAATAGGTACTTGTCACTTACTGTTTTTCTGTATGCTTAACAAAACACTGTTGAAATCTTGAGAACTGTTTGCTAATCTTGTTCCCAGAATGTGCTGTCCCCAACTGCCAAAGTGTAGAATGTACTCCCTCACCCGGTTGCATGCAAACCGACCACTCGCCCTGACCCATCAGTATACTTCCCTCCCTGCCCTCTCCAAGGAAAATATATATGTTCTGCTTAAACTGTTCTCAGGGCTCTCTGCTCTATTCAAGTGAGCTCCGAGCCCCAGCATGCTGGACCCAGAATAAACCCTTTGCTGTTGGATAAGACAGTCTGTTAGTGGTCTCTTCCTTCCATGCTCACCCGACCTTTACATATGGAGATTCCACCGAGTTTTGGCAGCGGCGGACAAAAGACCCTAACGGGTTCCTCTTGGGTTAAGTAAGGCGCCTCTTTCTTGTTTCAGTGTTAAGGTTAGTGCTGGGCAAAATGGCTGTCGATGAAGAGCGTGAGTTCTCTCCGATGGTGGCTGACAGACGTGTCACAGAGCCACAGGCCACGTCCCTGGGGAACTTCCCAAAGACTCGGGAAATCGAGGAACAATAGTCTCCTCGACTCAGTAATATTTTGTATCTGATTCGGAATTGCCAGCCCATTGGGTTTTGCTGGCTACTCAGTCCTGGTCTCAGTTTTGGATGTCCATTGAATGTCTTTATTGTCTTGTCTTGTCTGTGTCGTGTGTCTTGCATTCACTCTTTGTGTATCTTTCATTATGGGACACAGCACTTCAATGCCCCTGTCCCTGACCCTTGATCACTGGACCAAAGTCCGCTTAAGGGCTCAGAATCTTTCTTTTTTAGTTAAACGCTGGACCTTTAAGAATCTCTGTGCCTCAGAATGGCCCACCTTTGAATTTGGATGGCCCCTAGAAGGATCTTTCTACTTCCCACTAATTTAAGAAGTCAGAGATATTGTCTTTCACCCGGGCACACATAGCCATCCGGATCAACAGCCATATATCTTAACTTTGCTGGACCTCTGCAAATCTCCTCCTCAATGGGTGAAGCCTTTCTTTGTCCCTTCCCCTGCTCCTACTCCTTCCCCCATGATCTCTCAAACCCTCTGCTCCTCCTCCTCCTCCACCCTTTGTAATCCCTGAGTCAAAAGATTTGACTCTTCTGGACTCTCTTCCCCCTTATTATACCCTGCCTTCGTCCCCCAACCACCAACACCCTCTAAGTGATTCCCCTGCAGCTGACTCAGCCTCTCTACCACTGGAGGAATATAAGCTGGCCCAGCGCCCTCCAGATAACTCCCCCGCAGCACACACAGCCCCTCCTCCGCAGGAGGAAGCTAGCCCAGCTAAGGAAACTTGATGGTGGTGAATGATTGAAAACCCTGGAACTCCTGTGATGCTCCCACTATGTCTCTACAGACCATTGATTGACGAAGGCCATGGGGGGAAAATGCAAGCCTACAAATATTGGCCTTTCTCCTCTTCCGACCTATATAACTGGAAATATAACAATCCCCCTTTTTCCGAGGACCCCACAGGGCTCACAGGTCTGGTTGAGTCATTGATATTTTCACATTTGCCTACTTGGGATGACTGTCAACAATTCCTAGGGACTCTCTTCACGACAGAGGAACAAAAGAGAATCTTCCTGGAAGCTATAAAAAAATGTCCTCCGACCAGATTGGAGAGTGATACATCTTCCCAACTTAATCAAAGCTGGTTTTCCTTTGAAACAACACAACTGGGACACCAACACCATTGAAGTTAGAAAGCATCTGTCCACTTATCGCCAGGTTCTAATAGTGGGCATCCGAGTGGCCACTAGGCGACCAACTAATTTGGCCAAGGTAATAGAGATTATTCAAAGGCCTGATGAATCTCCCTCTATGTTTCTAGAGAGAATTATGGAGGCAAGTAGGAGATATACTCCTTTTGATCCTCAGGCAGAGGATCAAAAGGCATCTGTCATGATGGCCTTTATTGGGCAAGCTGCCCTGGATATTAAAAGAAAGTTACAATGCTTAGATGGATTACAAGATATGACTTTGAGAGATTTAGTCAGAGAAGCCAAGAAAATATACCTTAAGAGAGAAACTGAGGAAGAGAATGAAGCAAAGTGAGGATAAAAGAAACAAAAGACAGAATAAGGCGTTGACTAAGGTCCTGGTCACAACAACAAAAGGGCCAGAAATTAAGAAACAGGGAGACAGGAAGGGATACCTGGTCCCATGCCAGAGGCCACCCCTGGCCTCAGATCAATGTACCTACTGTACAAAAAAAAGGACACTGGGCCAAAGAGTGCACTAGAGAGGGACAGCCACGCCAGTCAGCCATTCTGACTCTGGAGGATGACTATGAAAGTCGGGGCTCAGATCTCCTCCCCGAGTTCAGGGTAACTTTTGAAGTGGAGGGTACCCCAGTAATCTTTGAAGTGGATAAAGGGGCAATATACTCATCCCTAGTGTCACATTGGGCGCTCTATCAAATAAAAGGTCTCTAGTTCAAGGGGCTAATGACAGTAAATATCGGGCTTGGACAACTAAGAGGATCATGGACCTGGGGAAAGGAAAAATCCATCACTCCTTCCTAGGAATCCCAGAATTCCTAGGCCCATTGATGGGCAGAGATCTGCTCACCAAGTACCGGGCCAAAATAACTTTTAACCCTGAAGGCCCCCAAGTGGAATTTCTAAATCCTTCACTAAAAACTCCTATAGTCACAGCTCTAAATATGTCAGTAGAAAATGCACATCAACTCACTCACCTTGGTTCAAAGAAACTGCAGGTATTTCTGAAGTATCAAGAACAGAGTTTTCCACTAACTGACTCACAGCAAAAAGAAATAACTAAATGGGTAAAAAAAGCCTGTCGAGTCCATCAATTGGTAAATGCTTACCCTTCCAAGCTTCCTGCAGGAAAGCACCTACGAGGAACCAGACCAGGACAATTCTGGGGAATTGACTTTACTGAAATTAAGCCAGCAAGGTATGGACATAAATATCTTCTAGTCTTTGTAGATACATTTTTAGGATGGATTGAAGCCTTCCCCACTAAAAGAAAAAAAAAAAGAAACAGTGCAAATGGTGGTCAAGCAGATCCTGAAAGACATTTTTAAAAGATACGGCCTGCCAAAGGTAATACGGTCTGATAATGCACCGGCGTTCGTGGCCCAAGTAAGTCAGGGGTTAGCCAGGAACCTGGGGATTCATTGGAAGTTTTATTGAGCTTACAGACCCTAGAGTTCAGGACAGGTAGAAAGAATGAATAGAACCATTAAAGAGACCTCAACAAAATTAAGCTTAGAGACCAGCATAAATGATTGGACTATGCTCATGCCTTATACAATGTTTCGTGCAAGAAATACGCCCTCTGTTTCTTTGAGTAACCACACCCCCTGTGAATACCTAGGGTGCCTCTCCTCCAGTAATGGACCAAAGCCCAACTCTAAGACCTAACGATCCCTTTCACACCCCCTTGCTTGACAGACTTAAAGCTCTTGAAAGATCTCAGTGATACCTGTGGAAAAAGCTGGCCACTGCCTACCAAACTGGGGACGAGGGGACTCCACATCGATATCAAGTAAGAGATTCATCTACATAAGATGATATCAGGTGTCATCCCTGGAACCCCACTGGAAAGGACCATACCAGGTGGTACTTATAACATCTACAGTTGTAAAGGTAGACGGAATCACTTCCTGGATCCATGCCTCTCATCTCAAGCCTGCGCCCTGTCCACACTCTGGCTGGAAACTGGAAAAGACTGGTAACACTTTCAAATTGCATATTCACCATGTGGATAAGCCTATAGACTCTCCCCTCAGCCACAAGTAGTCCTAACCCTCATCAGCCCGTTCAGCAGCGTTGGCTGATCACAAATTCTACTGGAAAAGAAGTATAATCTATCTCGCATACAGCCCACTTAGGGACCTGGTGACCATCTCTCCACCCAGACATTTGTCAGCTGGCTATAGGTCTTTCCTAATGGGATATCCCTGATGAAGAGGATCCCACTAAAATTCCATTAAATCCCTTCCTTACCATAGATAATGGAAACAAACATTATGGATGTAGGGACACACGAGCCAGATGCAGGTTGGCTAGCCTAGATTACTGTGTTTACCCGGCCGATTGTCAAAGCCATAAACAGCCATGGCTATGTGGGGGAAAAGCCGACTTCTTCTGTAAGTCATGGGGATGTGAGCATACAGGGGCTGCCTGATGGAACCCAAACTCCGCATTAAATTCAGTACACAGCATTGGCCATATTATGAATTAGAAAACAAAAACTGATGGCAACCAGAGGGGACTCTAGATCCTCAAATCCTGTGTGGCCTTTTTAACATTTGCTGGTGCTCAAAAGGGTAAAAGGAGATTCCACTATGTAGAGGCCTTTTCCCTTCTTCGCTCACATCCTGAACTATGCTTATCCAATAGATCCTCACCTTCAGCCTTCTGCTCCAGAGTCTCTGCTGTCACTCCCACCTCAGCAACCTGATTTCTCCACTACAATTATTAGATCAAAAATCCAAATCTCTGCTGGTTCTCAGACCATTGCCCCCTTGCTGACGTAGCAGGTACTGAGGTACCCCTCCACCCACTCACTCCTCTCTTCTCCTGTCAGTGCCCGCACCGGGTCCCACCAGGTCCTCTTACCAACTAACCCAAAGCTCAAACCAGCTGAGGAGAGCCCTCAGACCCATATCCAAGATGTAATGAAAATGGCCTTTAAAGTTGCTTTGTCATCACTGAAAACAGTTTACTAAGAATTTAAAGTCCCTAACATGTGTTTTGGGATACTCACAACCATCTTCTTCTTTGCTCTACCTGTTCTACTGCTCAAATATTTGTTGCTAGGAAAATTCCAAACCACTTTCCAATTATTTTTTTACATCTCTCTTTTCTCATTCTCAGATACTCTGAGCTGCTCTCAGCCCCACCTTCTCCGTCTTTCCCCTCTGTACCAGGCCCAAGAAAAGTCTTTAACTGACCTTCTCCAGAAGTCTTCACCATGGCTGACTTTAGGACTTTCAGCAAAAGAGTCCCTATAAAAAAGTTCAATGTAGTTAAACTTCCTATTTTCATGTTGCCGTGTTCTACTTGGCCACTGGCTAAAAAAATTAGCACTCCTAATCAAGACACCCCCTTACTAGTTTTTCACAAAAATATGTGAACAAGGCCTCTGGCCTTGACATGGGGCTTCACAGAGATGGCTACATTTCTAAGTTAACGAAGTTAGCAACTGGGCTCCGTGGTAACAGCTGGCAATGGGAAAATAAGAAAGGGAAGAAAAAGCTCTTTCCCTCCCAGGTGTCCTTGAAAAGTTAACTTGCCCAGAACCGAGGAAAAAACAGAAAAAAAACTGCTTTTTTCAACTTCTGCAGACTGTGAACTTCTGAGCCCCTTCCATTACATGTTGGGTACAAAATTCTGAAACTACCTAAACTTGGGTTTCAGAGGATTACTTGATTACAACAGATTCAATGCCCTCTGAATCTGGTTGCCACCAAATAGGACTGTTTCCCTGTCTTCAGTGCTATCTTAGGTGAGTTGCCTTGTCCGTCCCTACTACAGCATGATTCTATATACTTAAACATTGTTAATGTTTTCATGAAATGGTCAACAGATGTGATTAATTGTGTAATCGTGCAGATGTTTCCCAGAGTGCTCTATCACAATGCAGGTTCATTTGAAGATCAAATAGGGGGGCATTCAACCCGGTTCCACTGAAAATATATATCCCTCAACTTAGCCATCATATTAGGAATAGAAATTGCTGCACTGGTGGCCATGGGAACCACTGCCTTTGTCCATGGGACTCAACAAATGACCCAACAAATGACAGCAATAGACCAAAACTAAGATATTAGAAACCTCCATCAGAGCTTTGCATGAGTCTTTTACCTCTCTCTCTGAAGTTGTTTTTCAGACCACTGGAGGGTTGGACCTCCTTGTCATGAGAGAAGGGGCCTCTGTGCTGCATTGAGAGAAGAAAGTTGTTTGTATGCCGAGCATACTGGAGTTGTAATAAAATCTAAGAGTAAATTAAAAAGATTCCTTGAAAAGCATCAAAGAGACAGAGAGGCCCAAAAAAGGTGGTTTGAGTCTTGGTTCACACAGTCTTCCTGGTTAACTATGTTTTTATCAACCCTGGCCGGTCCAATAATAATCCTCATATTATTGCTAACTATTAAACCCTGTTTTCTCAACCGTGTAATTTCTTTTCTCCAGGCTCAAATTGGACGAGTTAAACTTATGTTAATACCCTACTAGTATACATAGAATGTGACACCCCCCAATGATCATTTTTATGGTTAAAAGTAGCCAGAAGAAGAAGTGGGGAATAAAAGGTTAATAAAATAGGTACTTGTCACTTCCTGTTTTTCTGTATGCTTAACAAAACACTGTTGAAATCTTGAGAAATGCTTGCAAATCTTGTTCCCAGTATGTGCTGTCCCAAACTGCCCAACTGCAGAATGTGCTCCCTCACCCAGTTGCACGCAAATCGCCCACTCGCCCTGATCCATCAATAAACTTCCCTCCCTGCCCTCTCCAGGTAAAGTATATAAGCTCTACTTAAGCGATTCTCAGGGCTATCTGCTCTATTCAAGTGAGCTCTGAGCACCAGCATGCTGGACACTCAATAAACCCTTTGCTGTTGCATGAGATAGTCTGTTGGTGGTTTCCTCCTGCGAAGCTCGCCCGACATTTACTATAATGATTGAAAGTAGAAGAGAACATCCAGTCAAAAAGGGATTGTTGATAGAAATAGGAAGATAGTACGTTTAGGAAGAAGTGTGAGTATAGGATTTGGAACAAAAGTTCGTTAGCTACAGGGTTTCGGTTACAGAGTGATTGTTAAAGTCAGCACAGGTGAAGAGTCAGTCACAATGATGAACTGGGGAAAACATGAAGTAAAGCAGATATAAATAGAGACATTACAAAATAAGGCAAAGTATAAAGTGAGTGATAGGATTAGACATTTTGAACAGGGTTGAGTTTGAATACATAATTTAGGAAGAAACAAATATGTAGTCACCAATAGGATTGACATTTGAGAGCATTAGGCAAATTTCAGGTGGATGAATATTTCTGAGAATAATCTTGTGAATAGTTGATTATAAATCCACATACATGAACATGAATGAATTTAGGGAGTGTACATAAGACACATATATTTCATATTTAGAAAAATCTGGAGAGTACACACAGACAAAAAAAGTAGCAATATATGTCAATCAAAATTCATCATAAAATATATATCATCCACAGATCCAAAAATATTCATTTTACTGAACATGGATTTATGTATAATGTTGTTCAACTAGGAAGCTCACCCATTGTTTCAATATTCAGTACCAACAGGGTTTAGTAGGAGTGATCTCGTCTCACAATTTGTATCTGCCAAGTAAGCCAAATCACAAGAACAAACGTGTGGTACCAGGTAGGATTGTATATGTCCATATTAAAATACACATGCTGAATAGGCTACAGAGAAAGGGAGACAGGAATTCACATGTTTGTTAACTTTAAAAATACATGGAGAACTATTTCAACAAACAATTGACTAGATTTATAACTCCTACTCTGTATCATGCAGAAGGGAAGTCCAACTATACATCGTGCCTCCTCTGAACTACTTGTATTTCTATTCTGTTTGAGTTATTTTTCTCCATCATATTAGGATTAGTAGTCAGAGTCTGGTAGGGTATGGGTTAGTGTCAGGGATTCAGTATTTTGAATGGAAAACAGGAAATTGAATCCAATGTGTATGCAAACATATGCTACAGAAAAATCTTTCCACTCTCATCCAGAACAATGCCTTGACATTACCTTCGCCTCAAGAAAAACACAATTAGAGTAGAAGAGTTAAAAAATTTGTGAATACCTATCTGGATTGGAAAATGCTCCCGATTTCACATCATTGGAGTTGGTAGAGGAGTTTCTAAAAGTAATGGACAGGGTAAACACTCCACAAACCTCGAGCTCTGCTGGCCTAAATATTTTTGAGGATCTGCCTCTGAGGTTGAGCACTTGAAATATATGCTGTTGTCAGGAGCTTTAGCTTACTTTGTAGTGAGACCATCAAAGCTGGGTCTGCATCTATGTGATCTGGATGACATGGTTACTTACTTTCCAATGAAATCAGGCAACAGTGCTGAATTCTCTCTTTGTAGGTAAACTGTGGCCTCTGAGGGCTAATTGTCTCTTCGTGTGGACTGTGAAGCCATTTGGCCATCCTCTAATTTTCGTGGTGTTTTTGCTGCTGCTCTGGGAGTTTGGTATTTGCTTCACAAAATACGAGTTCAAATGGGACACAGTACTGGAGGAGTTCTGTCAGGTGTGGGGGGAAGGGTCTGGAGGAGAATGCACCAAACAGTATTTTATCCCACGTAGCTTGCCCCCTTGACAATAGCAACATGATTCAGAACATTGCCCTGAAACCTCTCCATATAACAAGATTCCTTTACATATAAGGGTCTGCTGGCTACACCATGTCAGTCACAAGCCATTTGGAATCCAATGGTAGATCCTCATGGCCCTACCACTGATGTTTTATCAAACAACTGCACACCACTGCTCTGGGCCCCTACTCAGCAGGATCCAACTTACTGGCATCTCTGTTCTAAACCATTTTCATGAAACCCAGTAAATCAAGGTACTGTCTGGTATACTCATGATCAGCAACAAGACATCCAAAAGTTTTCCAGTGCCACCTGGTCATGGGAATTTCAAAAATTTCATGGTATTTATCTAACCATTTTTCAAAGATGAAGTTGGAGTCACTGTGGGTTTCAATTCATTCAGGAATCATTAAATGGTGAGGAAGCTCATTTCAATGATAGCTCTAAAGAACTCTCACAGGCAAGGCTTCTGAAAGAGTGCCCAAAGAGGCCACATAAAGCCAGGCCCATTGAGGTCTACAAGGTGAGGCCCATGTGTGTTTTGACTCTCAACTCAGCCTGCCAAGTCTTTAATAATAAAATCATGTTATATCCTGGCGGAGATTCCCAGTGCTCTGTGGAAAGCCACCCTGGGCCTAGATCTCAGTTTCCAATGGCGACTCTCATGCATGGCCTACTAAAATTCCAACAAAATTCATGGCAATATTTCTCTGACTTTAGTTCCACAACTCAGTCTCTAAGGGGAATCACACCAGAGTTCAAGCCCAGGTGGACACAGTCATTTTTTCCAACCGACACAAAAATGACCAAAATTATAACCAAAACACCTCCACATGACACTAATCCTCTTCCATGTAGAGACTCATCCTCACCTCTGGCGAAGGTTTCTATGAGGGGCGCAGCCGAAGACAGTTTCCAAAATAAGCTCGCTTGCCCCTCATTTGCCTAAAGTCAGGGTGGCCTGGACACCCTTCCTGTGAACCAGGAGTGACAAAATAAGCATGCCTTTAATACTGCTCTGTTTCTCCAATTTGAGCCCTACTGATTTTCAGATATAGATTCTTTATTTCATTTGGAGTCATGTGAAAACCCAAGCACCACTGCAGGGCTTGGAAGAACTCATTTCATCCAAAGAATCCCTATTCTCACTTGATAGAGGTCATGAACCTAACAGAGGAAGGCAAGTGACTTCATCCACAATGACTGATCTTTTTGCAATTATGGTTTTGGATGGACACAAGCGATCATTCTTTAGATCCATCAGGAGCTGAGAATCTAAGTCACAGCCACACATAAGACCAAAAGGCTAATTCAGCCACATCCCTTACCAAAGCAATTAAGCAAAGAGCCACAGATGATGCCCATTCATTTCCATTTCAAAACTGTTTTCCTCAGGCTTCACAGAGGGGTGGCCTGAGGCAAAGGCCTTCCAGACATTCAGGGCAACAGAAAAATAGTTAAGCAAAAGATCCAAAGTAGGGTCTCTCCTCTGAGACTTTCCTGGTCACACTGATATTTGACATTCAGGGCAACAGAACAATAGTTAAGCAAAAGATCCAAAGTAGGGTCTCTCCACTGAGACTTTCCTGGTCACACTGATATCTGAGTTTTCTGAGAATCTAGCCATTCTCTTAAGCTATCCAGTACATGGCCATGTCACAGGGCTTGGAGGTGGTACATATCTTGGAAACAAAACCATGAGCCAATTCTGGAGAATGGCCAGAATTCAGGAAGAAAACAGGAACTTAGGTAGATAGCAGGTGTTGCCCATGGATAAGACAGGTTGCATTCCATTCATTAATTGGCCAGGATGAATTATGGGAAGATTTATACTAGACTAGACATATATTAATGCATTATATTTTAAAATGTCTACAACAACGGACACAGTGAAATACACAGACATAGGAACACTAGTCTGGTCAAACGACTTACTAGAAATAGTCCACTGCAAACGAAAAAACCGACTTTCCTACCTATTCTCAGAACATGAGACAGAACCACAAACACACACCCACTCCCACAAAGGCACCTCCTTCCCTCAAGTAGGTCTGTGACTATCCAAAGTGTTCTCTGACTTGTGGGCCATACTATCTTCTCCCAAAATGGCCTGTCCTCTATCAGATCTGGTTTCCTTGGCCAACTCTGTGAAGGTGTCAGGAAAAAGTGGTGAGCCACTACCTGCTTTCTCAGGAAAGGTCCCTCTTCAGAGCTCTCCTCCATTTGTCCTTCCTCACATCAGTAGGTACCAAAAAAGACTGACTCTGTCCTTGTTAAATCCAACCAAGTGAGCCCACTGATACTGGGACTGGGACTGCTTCTGGGTGCCTGACTTCTTGGATACCAAGTTCAGAGAGTTCCATCACCAAGGAAATGAGGTATGTCACTTTCTTTGGAAAAGAATGAGGTCACTGCCTTGGCAAACACTTTGTCCTAAGAGTTGCTTCCAAGGGTCCCATGAGATGGAGCCGGCCTCTACTTCTTGTGACACTTTCACTAGTTAGAATGGTATATCAACCAGAGGAACCTGGGAACAGCTCTTCACCCAGGCCTGGTATTGTCCATCTTCTCTACGATAAGAAGAGAGAGGCTGATTCAGACACATCCCTTCATCCTGACCAGGTTGTTTGCCATGGAAGATGACTTTTGCTCTCTCAGGTCCTTTATACCTGCCTAAATCTTCTCCAGGTATCATTTCTGAATGGACCTTTGAGGTTCTCGCAGGTGGAAGGTACCCTAATTTCCTGTATTGTAAGAACAACTCTTTCCCTGCTCTTCTGTAAAATGAGATTGAGGGAACAGTGTAGGTTTCGGGTTAATAACATGTTCGATTTCAGTTAGGAATCATTCTGTGAGATGAATAATGGTATTGGGTACCTACGATATTTATAAGAATATAGAGTTGAAATAAATGTACAAAAACAGAAATCTAAGTAAGATTTGAAGGCCAGAAATTATTCGGCCCTTGACTGGGATACTTAGCTTTTAATTATGTTCTGCAAAGATGTCTCAGATAATTCAATAATAAATGGCATAGGACCTTGTACCTTGGATGATTGAATGTAGAAGAGAACATCCAGTCAAAAAGGGATAGTAGGTAGGATTAAGAAGATAGTCGGTAGGTTTAGGAAGAAGAGTGAGTATAGGATTTGTATCAAAAGTTCTTTCCTAATAGGGTTTTGGTTAGAGGGTGAATGTTAATGTCAGCACATATGAAGAGTGAGTCACTATGATGAGCTTGGGAAAATATGTAGAAAAGCAGATATCAATAGAGACATTATGAAATCATGCAAAGTATAAAATGAGTGATAGGATTAGACATTTTCTACAAGGTTGAGTTTCAATATATAATCTTATGAAGAAACAAATATGTCGTCACCAATAGGATTGACATTTGAGAGCATTAGGCATCCTGGACATGGATGTTTTAGTAATCCATGTACAATTTCCCTTTTGGCTTTGGTACAGTCTTAAGTGTGACCTTCACATTTTTAGTTCCGAATATTACTGTGATAAAATGTTTATGTAGATCAGGTGACATGAGTATTTCTACCACCTTTTCTGGGAGCAATATATTGAAGACATAAAATTAGTTTTGGGGGTACAAAGAGGTGTACCCTGTGTCTATGAATATAGAGATAAAGCATGAATAGACCATAATGTGAATAAATAATATAAGTTGTTCCAAATTTAAATTATGTATTGAACTGATATCTGAAAAATTACAGGAAATCTTATATTGATATACAATCATTCATTCCGACCAATTATACATCAAATGGTAATATTAGTGTTTTGGTTTATCATGAAGAGTGTGTGAGTTTTGCTTCAATAGTGATTATGGAAATTGAAAATAATGTGTTTGGAAAGAATTCTCATGAAAAGACCAGTCAAGAAACCCTGACAATACATGTGTTCTGAAGCAAGAAGTGATTAAAGTTGAAACAAATGCCTATAAATTTGTGAACTTGTGGATGAAATGTATATCCTATGATGTGCAAACCCTGAAGAAATAGTAATGTACCAGTGTTGAATACAAATGAACGTCAAATTACATATCATGTGCCATAGGAATCTACTTGCATTGATGTTAGACTGGGTTAGTTACTGTAGAATTATTAGGATTTGTATGCACCATTCACTGAAGTTAGTTTTCAGTACTAGGAAACAAACATGTATTTCAGTTAAATGAATATGTCTGAGAATAATCTTGTGAAAAGTTGATTATAAATCCAAGTACATGAACATGAATGAATTAAGAGAGTGTATATAAGACACATATTTCATATTTTGAAAAATCTACAGAGTGTATGTATATATACAAAAAAAAACACAAATAGACATTAAAAAGTAGCAATATATATGCCAAACAAAATTCATCATTAAATATATATCATCCACAGATGCAAAAATATTTATTTTACTGAACATGAGCTTATGTATAATGTTGTTCTACTAGGAAGCTTGTAGGTTGAATTTTCAGTTCCAACAGCGTTTAAGAGGAGTGAACTCTTCTCACAATTTGTATCTGCCAAGTCAGCCACCTCCCAAAAATGTACATGTGATACCTGGTAGGATTCTATATATGTATATAAATATACATGGGTGAAATGGCTACAGAGAATTGGAAACAAGAATTCACATATCTGTTAACTTTAAAAACACATGGAGAACTATTTCAATTAAAAATTGACTAGATTTATAACTCCTACCTTATATAATGCAAAAGGCAAGTCCAAATATACAACATGCCTCCTCTGAACTGCTTGTATTTATATTTGTTTGGGTTATTTTTCTCCTTTTTATTAGGTTGAGTAGTCTGAGCCTAATAGGTTCGGTTTAGTGTCAGGGATTCACTATTTCAATAGGAAAATTGAAAAATGAATCCAATGTGTATGCAAATATGTGCTGCATAAATATCCTTCCACTCTCATCCAGAGCAATGCCTTGTCAATACCTTTGCCCCAATTAAGACACAATTGGAGGAGAAGAGTTAGAAAATCAGTGAATACATATCTGGAATGGAAATGCTCAGGAGTTCACAATCTTGGAGGTGGTAGAGGAGTTTCCAAAAGTAAGGGACTGGGTTAACACTCCACAAACATGGAGCTCTTCTGGCCTAAAAAATTTTGAGAAACTTTCTGTGAGGTTGGGCACTTGAAAAATATGTTGTTGTCAGGAGATTTGACTTCTTTGCGTGAGACCATCAAAGCTGGGTCTGCATTTATGTGACCTGGAGGACATGGCTTCTTATATTCCAATAAAGATGAGCAGCAGTGCTGCATTATCTCTTTGTAGGTAAACTGTGACCACTGGGGACTAAGTTTCTTCCCATGTGGACTGTGAAGCCATTTGGTCCTGGTCCACTTTTTGTCGTGTTTTTGCTACTGCACTCGGAGTTTGGTATTTACTTCATGACATACAAGGAGCTAAACTGGGACACAATGCTGGAGGGAGTTCTGTCACGTGTGGTGTGCCAGGGTATGCAGGAGAATGCACCAACCAGGCTTCTATCCCTCATAGCTTGCCCCATTGCCCCCTTGTCCATATCAACCTAATTCTGAACATTGCCCTGAAACCTCTCCATATAACAAGATGCCTTTACATATAAGGGTCTGCTGGCTGCACCATGTAAGTAACATGCCATTTGGAATACAATGGTAGATCCTCATGACCCTACCACTGGTGATTTATCACACACCTGCCCAAAACTGCTCTAGGCCCACTACTCAGCAGGCTCTAACTTACTGGCATCTCTGTACTACACCATTTTCATGAAACCCAGTCAATCAAGGCACTGTCTGGTATACTCTTGATCAGCAATAGGACATCCAAAGGTTCTCCAGTGCCACCTGGTCATGGGAATTTCAAAATTTTCATGGTATTTATCTAGCCATTTTTCAAGGATGAATTTGGAGGCACTGTGGCTTTCAATTCATTCAGTAACCATTAAATGTTGAGGAAGCTCAATTCAATAAAAGCTCTGGAGAACTCTCACAGGCAAGGCTTCTGAAAGAGTGCCAAAATGGTCACATGATGCCAGGCCCATTAAAGTCTACAATGTGAGGCCTATGTATTTTTCGACTCTCAAATATGGCTGCCATGTCTTTGAGAATAAAATCATGTGATATCCTGGCAGAGATTCCCAGTGCTCTGTGGAAAGCCACCCTGGCCTTAGATCTCAGTTTACAAGGGTGACTCACATGCGTGGCCTCCTAAAATCCAAACAAAATTCATGGCAATACTTCTCTGAGTTCAGTTTCACAACTCAGTCTCTAAGGGGAATCACACCAAAGTTCAAGCCCAAGTGGACCCAGTCATTTCTTCCAACCGCCAAACAAATGGCCAAAATTAAAACCAAAACATTCCCACATGGCCCTCATCTTCTTCCATATAGTCACTCATCGTAACCTCTGGCTGGAGTTTTCCATCAGGGGCACAGCCCAAGACTGTGTCCAAAAAAAGCTCGCTTGCCCCTCATTTGCCTAATGTCAGGGTGGCCTTGACAGCCCTCCTGTGAACCAGAAGTGATCAAATAAGCCTGCCGTTAATACTGCTCTGTTTCTACAATTTGAGGCCTACTGACTTTCAGGTATAGATTCTGTATGTGATTTGGAGTCATGCGAAAACCCAAGCACCTCATCAGGGCTTTGAAGAACTCATTTGACCCAAAGAATCCCTATTCACACTTGATGGAGGTCAGGAACCTAACAGAGGAAGACGAGAGACTTCATCCACAATGACTGATTTTTTGCCATTATAGTTTTGGACGCACACATGGGATCATTCTTTATATCCATCATGTGCTGAGAATCTAAATCACAGCCACAAAGAAGGCCAAGAGGCTAATTCAGCCACATCCATTTCCAAAGCAATTAAGCAAAGAGCCACAGGTGATGCCTATTCATTTCCATTTCAAAACTATATTCTTCAGGCTTCACAACGGGGTGCCCTGAAGCAAAGACCTTCCAGATATTCAGTGTAACAAAACAGTACTTAAGCAAAAGGTCCAAAGCAGGGTCTCTCCACTGAGAGTTTCTTGGTCACACTGATATCTGAGTTTTCTGAGATGCTCGCCATTCTTTTCAGCTATCCAGTACATGACCATGTCACAGAGCTTGGAGGTGGTACATATCGTGGACACAAAACCATGAGCCTATTCTGGAGACTGGCCAGAATACAGGAAGAAAACATTAACTTGGGAAGATAGCAGGTGTTTCCCTTCGATAAGACAAGCTGCAGTTCATTCATATATTGGACAGGATGAATTTTGGGAATATTTATACTTTAAAGGACACATTCATTAATGCATTTTCTTTTCTAATGTTTACAACAACGGACACAGTGGAATACACAGACATGGAAATACTTGCCTTGTCAAACGACTTACTAGAACAGTCCACTGAAAACAAAAAACAAAAAAAAAACAACAAAAAAAACGCCTTTCCTACCTATTCTCAGAACATGAGACAGAACCACAAAGACATACCCACTCCCACAAAGGCAGCTCCTTCCCCCAAGTATGTCTGTGATTAGAAGGAGTGTCCTATGACTGGTGAGCCATACTATGTTCTCCCAAAATGGCCTGTCCTCTTTCAGATCTGGTTTCCATGGCCAACTCTGTGAAGTTGTCAGGAAAAAGTGGTGAGCCACTACCTGCTTTCTCAGGAAAGGTCCCTCTTCAGAGCTCTTCTGGCATTTGGCCATCCTCACATCAGTAGGTACCAAGAAAGATTGATTTTGTCCTTGGAAAATCCAAACAAGCGAGTCCACTGGGACTGGAACTGGGACTGCCTCTGGGTGCCTGGCTTCTTGGATACCAAGTTCAGAGAGTTCCATCACCAAATAATGAGGTATGTCACTTTCTTTGGAACTGAATGAGGTCACTGCCTTGGCAACCACTTTTCCCTAACAGTTGCTTCCAAGGGTCCCATGAGATGGAGCCGGCCCCTACTTCCTGTGACACTTTCACAAGTTAGAATGAAATATCAACGATAGGCACCCAGGAACAGCTCTACACACAGGTCTGGTTTTGTCAGTCTTCTCTACAATAAGAAGAGAGAGGCTGATTAAGACACATCCCTTCATCCTGACCAGGTGTTTTGCCATGGAAGATGAGTTTTGCTCACTCAGGTCCTTTATACCTGCCTAAAACTTGTCCAGGTATCATTTCTGCATGGACCTTTGAGGTTCTCAGCAGGTGGACTGTCCCCTTCTTTCCTGTATTGTAAGAACAACTCTGTCCCTGCTCTTCTGTAAAATGAGATTGAGGGAACAGTGTATGTTTCGGGTTAATAACAGGTTCGATTTGTGTTAGGAATCATTCTGTGTGATGAATAATAGTGTTGGGGACCTTCGATATTTAAAAGAATATGGAGGTTAAATATAAGTATGAGAACAGAAATCTAGGTATGATTTGAAGCCCAGAAGGGCATTGAGCCCTTGATTGGGATAATTAGCTTTGAATTATGTTCTGCAAAGATGTCTCAGTTAATTCAATACACAATGGCATAGGACTTTGTACCTTGGATGATTGAATGTAGAAGAGAACATCCAGTCAAAAAGGGATAGTCAGTAAGATTATGAAGCTAGTCGGTAGGTTTAGGAAGAAGAGTGAGTATTTGATTTGGACAAAAGTTCTTTAACAATAGGGTTTCGGTTAGAGAGTGAATGTAAATGTCAGCACATATGAAGAGTCAGTCACTATGATGAGCTGGGAAAAATGTAGAAAAGCAGATATCAATAGAGACATTATGAAATCAGGCAAAGTATAAAGTGAGTGATAGGATTAGACATTTTCAACAGGGTTGAGTTTGAATACATAATCTTTTGAAGAAAAAAATATGTAGTCACCAATAGGATTGACAGTTAAGAGCATTAGGCAACCTGGACATAGATGTTTTTAGTAATCCATGTTCACTTTTCATTTAGTCCTTCGTGCAATCATAACCGTGACCATTACATTATTTGTCCAGAATATTACTGTGAAAAAATGTATATGTAGATCAGGTGACATGAGTATTTCGTCCACCATTTCTGGAAACAATATATTGAAGACGTAAAATTAGTATTGGGGGTACAAAGAGGTGCACCCTGTGTCTATGAATATAGAGATAAAGCATGAATAGACAATACTGTGAATAAATAATATAACTTGTTCAAACATTAAATAATGGATTGAACTGATATCTGGAAAATTACAGGAAATCTTATATTGATATACAATCATTCATTCCCACCAATTATACATCTAATGGTAATATTAGTGTTTTGGTTTATCATGAACAGTGTGTGAGTTTTGCTTCAAAAGTGATTATGGAAATCGAAAATAATATGTTTGGAAAGAAGTCTCATGAAAAGACCTTTCAGGAAACCTGGAGGAATGCATATATTGTAAAGCAGGAAGCGATTGAAATTCAATCAAATGCCTATAAATTTGCTAATTTGTTAATGAAATATATATCCTATGATGTGCATAAACTCATGAAATAGTAATGTACCATTGTTGAATAAAAATGAACGTCAAAATACACATCATGTCCCATAGGAATCTACTGGCATTGATTTTAAACTGTAGAAATATTAGGATTCTCGTGCATTATTCACCGAATTTAGTTATCTCTTTTTTTAAATTTTTATATATGGTTGTTCAAAACATTACATAGTTCTTGATAAATAATATTTCACACTTTGATTTATGTGGGTTATGAACTCCCATTTTTGCCCCGTATACAGATTGCAGAATCACATCAGTTACACATCCATTGATTCATATATTGCCATACTAGTGTCTGTTGTATTCTGCTGCCTTTCCTATCCTCTACTATCCCCCCTCCCCTCCAGTCTCCTCCCCTCTTCTCTCTCTACCCCCAATACAGTAATAAATTTCTCCCCCTTGTATTATTTTTCCCTTTCCCCTCACTTCCTCTTGTATGTAATTTTGTATAACCCTGAGGTTCTCCTTCCATTTTCATGCAGTTTCTCTTCTCTCTCCCTTTCCCTTCCACCTCTCATCCCTGTTTAATGTTAATCTTCTTCTCATGCTCCTCGTCCCTACTCTGTTCTTAGTTACTCTCCTTATATCAAAGAAGACATTTGGCATTTGTTTTTTAGGGATTGGCTAGCTTCACTTAGCATAATCTGTTCTAATGCCATCCATTTCCCTGAAAATTCTATGATTCTGTCATTTTTTAATGCCGAGTAATACTCCATTGTGTATAAATGCCACATTTTTTTCATTCATTCTTCTATTGAAGGGCATCTAGGTTGGTTCCACAGTCTTGCTATTGTGAATTGTGCTGCTATGAACATCGATGTAGCAGTGTCCCTGTAGCATGCTCTTTTTAGGTCTTTAGGTTTTAGACCGAGAAGGGGAATAACTGGGTCAAATGGTGGTTCCGTTCCCAGCTTTCCAAGAAATCTCCATACTGCTTTCCCATTTGCCTGCACCAATTTGCAGTCCCACCAGAAATATACAAGTGTACCTGTTTCCCCAGATCCTCGCCAGCACTTGTGATTGTTTGACTTCATAATGGCTGCCAATCTTACTGGAGTGAGATGGTATCTTAGGGTGGTTTTGATTCACATTTCTCTGACTGCTGGAGATGGTGACCATTTTTTCATGTACTTGTTGATTGATTTTATGTCCTCCTCTGAGAAGTGTCTGTTCAGGTTCTTGGCCCATTTATTGTTTGGGTTATTTGTTATCTTATTGACTAATTTTTTGAGTTCTTTGTATACTCTGGATATTAGTGCTCTATATGAAGTGTTAGGAGGAAAGATTTGTTCCCAGGATGTGGGCTCCCTATTTTCCTCTCTTACTGTTTCTTTTGCTGAGAAAAAACCTTTTTAGTTTGAGTAAGTCCCATGTGTTGATTCTAGTTATTAACGCTTGTGCTATGGGTGTCCTATTGAGGAATTTGGAGGCGACCCCACAGTATGTAGATCGTAGCCAACTTTGTCTTCTATCAGATACCATGTCTGGCTTGATATCAAGCTCCTTGATCCATTTTGAGTTAACTTTTGTGCATGGCGAGAGAAAGGGATTCAGTTTCTTTTTGTTACATATGGATTTCCAGGTTTCCCAGCACCATTTGTTGAAGATGCTATCATTCATCCATTGCATGCTTTTAGCTCCTTTATCAAATGTAAGATAGTTGTATTTTTTGGATTGGTTTCTGTGTCCTTTATTCTGTACCATTGGTCCACCCACCTGTTTTGGTACCAGTACCATGCTATTTTTGTTACTATTGTTCTGCAGTATAGTTTGAAGTCTGGTATCCCTATACCGACTGATTCACACTTCCTGCTTAGTATTGTTTTTGCTATTCTGGGTCTTTTATTTTTCCATATGAATTTCATGATTGCTTTCTCTATTTCTACAAGAAATGCCGTTGGGTTTTGATTGGCATTGCACTAAACCTATAGAGAACTTTTAGTAATATCGCCATTTTGATGATGTTAGTTCTGTCTATCTATGAACAGGGTACATTTTTACATCTTCTAATATCTTCCTCTATTTTTCTCTTTAGGTTTCTGTAGTTTTCCTTGTATAAAACTTGCACCTCTTTTGTTAGGTTGATTCCCAATTATTTTTTTTTTTTAGTATATTGCGAATGGAGTGGTTGTCCTCATTTCCGTTTCAGAGGATTTGTCACTGATATTCAGGAATGTCTTTGATTTATGAGTGTTGATTTTATATCCTGCCACTTTGCTGAATTCATTTATTTGCTCTATTTGTTTCTTTGTAGACCCTTTTGGGTCTGCTAGGAATAGAATCATGTCATCTGCAATAGTGATAATTTAAGTTCTTCTTTTCCTATTTATATGCCTTTAATTTCTTTCATCTCTCTAATTGCTCTGGCCAGTGTTTCAAGAACTATGTTGAACAGAAGTGGTGAAAGAGGGCATACCTGTCTTGTTCCAGATTTTAGGGGGAATGCCTTCAATTTTTCTCCATTCAGAAGTATGCTAGCCTGAGACTTAGCATAGATTGCTTTTACAATATTGAGGAATGTTCCTGTTATCCCTAGTTTTTCTAGAATTTTGAACATAAAGGGATGCTGTACTTTGTCGAATGCTTTTTCTGCATCTATCGAGATGATCATATGGTTCTTATTTTTAAGTCTATTGATGTGATGAATAACATTTATTGATTTCTGTATATTGAACCAGCCTTGCATCCCACGGATGAATCCTACTTGATCATAGTGCACAATTTTTTTGATATGCATTTGTATCTGATTTGCCAGAATTTAATTGAGGATTTTTGCCTCTAGGCTCATTAGAGATATTGGTCTGTAGTTTTCATTCTTTGAAGTGTCTTTGTCTGGTGTAGGAATCAGAGTGATGTTGACCTCATAGAATGAATTTGGAAGTTCTCCCTCTTTTTCAATTTCCTGAAATAGCTTGAAAAGTATTGGTATTAGTTCCCCTTTAAAGGTTTTGTAAAACTCTGCTGTATACCCATCAGGTCCTGGGCTTTTCTTACTTGGTAGTGTTTTGATGGTTTTTTCTATTTCCTCAATTGATATTGGTCTGTTTAGGTTGTCTATATCCTCCTGACTCAATCTGGGCAGATCATATGACTTAAGAAATTTATCGATGCCTTCACTGTCTTCTATTTTATTAGAGTACAAAGATTCAAAATAATTTCGGATTATCTTCTGTATATCTGAAATATCTGTTATGATATTGTCTTTTTCATCCTATATGCTAGTAATTTGAGTTCTCTCTCTTTTTGTCTTCGTTAGCATGGCTAAGGGTCTGTAGATTTTTTTTATTTTTTCAAAGAACCAAATGGGTTGATGTGTCTGCTGTGCTTGCAGGCCGCTACTCCTGTTCCGCCGGTCAGTTGCAGGTCTGCCTACCTTGCGGGAGCGGGTGGTGGCTCTGCTTTGGCCCTACTGCAATTGGGGTGTCGTGACTACCATGCTGGCAGATCGCTGGGCCTGTTCCGGGTGCGGGCAAAGACTCTGCTCTGCCCCTACTCCAATTGGGTTGACGTGACTACCACGCCGGTGGGCCGTTGTGCTTGTACTGGGCGCGGGAGAAAGCTCTGCTCTGCCACTACTCCAATTGGGGTGTCATGTCTACCATGGTGGCAGGCCGCTGGGCCTGTTCCAATGGTCAGTCACAGGTCTGCTTTTGTGGCGGGCGCGGGGGGCAGCCTGCTTGGCCCCTACTACAATTTGGGTGACGTGACTACCACACCAGCTGGTGGCTGGGCCTTATCCGGGAGCAGGCAGTGGCACTGCTCTTTCCCTACTCCATTTGGGGTGACGTGGGTACCACGCCTGCGGGCCTGATGAATCTTCCTCTATGTTTCTAGAGAGAATTACGGAGGCATATAGGAGATATACTCCTTTCGATCCTCATGCAGAGGATCAAAAATCATCTGTCACAATGGCCTTTATTGGGCATGCTGCCTTGGATATTTAAAGAAAGTTACAATGCTTAGATGGATTACAAGATATGACTTTGAGAGATTTAGTCAGAGAAGCCGAGAATGTATACTATAAGAGAGAAACTGAGGAAGAGAAGGGAGCAAAAGGAGGATAAAAGAAACAAAAGACAGACTAAGGAGTTGACTAAGGTCCCGGTCACAATAACAAAAAGGCCAGAAATTAAGAAACAGGGAGACAGGAAGGGATACCTGGTCCCACGCCAGAGGCCACCCCTGACCTCAGATCAATGTGCCTACTGTAAAGAAAGAGGACACTGGGTTCAAGAGTGCCCTAGAAAGAGGCAGCCACGCCAGCCAGCCTTTCTGACTCTTCAGCATGACTACGAAAGTCGGGGCTCAGATCCCCTCCCTGAGCTCAGCGTATCTTTTGAAGTGGAGGAGACACCAGTAAACTTTGAAGTGGATACAGGGGCATAAACTCAGCCCTTAAGGCCCCATTGGGCCCTCTATCAAATAAAAGGTCTCTAGTTCAAGGGGCTAATGGCAGTAAATATCGGACTTGTATAACTAAGAGGATCATGGACCTGGGGAAAGGAAAAATCCATCACTCCTTTTTAGTAATCCCAGAATGCCTGGCAGACTTTTGCTGTACGTCATGGGGATGTGAGCATACAGGGGCTGCCTGATGGAACACAAACTCCTCATCAAATTCAGTACACAGTATTGGCCATATTACCAATTAGATAACCAAAACCGATGGCCCCCAGAGGGGTCTCTTGATCCTCAAATTCTGCGTGACCATTTTTTTTAAAGAGAGAGGTGAGAGAGAGAGAGACTGAGAGAATTTTTAATATTTATTTTTTAGTTTTTTGCTGGACACGACATCTTTGTTTGTATGTGGTGCTGAGGATCGAACCCGGGCCGCACGCATGCCAAGCGAGCGTGCTACAAATGAGCCACATGCCCAGCCCTGTGTGACCTTTTTAACTTCTGCAAGTGCTCAAAAGGGTGAAAGGAGATTCCCCTATGGGCAGGCCTTTTCCATCCTTCACTCATATCCTGAACTATGCTTATCCAATCAATCCTCACCTTCAGCCTTGTGCTCCAGAGTCTCTGCTGTCACTCTCACCTCAGCAACCTGATTTCTCCCCTCCAATTATTAGATCAAAAACCCAAATCTCTGCTGGTTCTCAGACCATCGCCATCTTGCTGAAGTAGCAGGTACTCAGGTTCCCATCCACCGACTCACTCCTCTCTTCTCCTGTCCGTGCCCGCCCCGGGTCCCACCAGGTCCTCTTACCAGCTAACACAAAGCTGAAACTAGCTGAGGAGAGCCCTCAGACTCCTATCAAAGATGTAATGAAAATGGCCTTTAAAGTTGCTTTGTCATCACTGAAAACAGTTTACTAAAAATTTAAAGTCCCTCACATGCATTTTGGGATACTCACTCTTGTCTTCCCCTCTGCTCTACCTGTTGTACAGCTCAAGTTTTTGTTGCTAGGAAAATCCCAAACCCCTTTCCCATTATTCTTTTACATCTCTCCTTCCTTATTCTCAGATCCTCGGAGCTGCTGTCAGCCCCACCTTCCCTGTCTTCCCCTTCTGTACCAGGCCTACAGAAAATTCTTAACTGACTTTCTACAGAAGTCTTCACCATGGCTGACTTTAGGACTTTCAGCAAAAGAGTCCCTATAAAAGAGTTCAATGTAGATAAACTTCCTCTTTTAGTGTTGCCTTGTTCTACTTGGCCACTGGCTAAAAAAATAAGCACTTCTATGCTAGACACCCCATTACTTGTTTTCCACAAAATAATGAAAAAGGCCTCTGGCCATGAGCTGGGGCTTTACAGAGATGGCTATATTTCTAAGATAAAGAAGTTACCATCAGGGCTCCATGGTAACAGCTGTCAGGGGCGAAAAATAAGAAAGGTAGGAAAAAGCTCTTTCCCTCCCAGGTGTCCTTGAAAAGTTAACTTGCCCAGAACTGAGGTAAAAACAGAAACAACAATGGCTTTTTTGAACTTCTGAAGACTGTGAACTTCTGAGCCCCTTCCCTTACATGTTGGGTACAAAATTCTGAAACTACCTAAAATTGAGTTTCAGGAGAATAATTGATTACAACAGAAGCAATGCCCTCTGAATCTGGTTGCAACCAAATAGGACGGTTTCCCTGTCTTCGTTGCTATCTTAGGTACCTTGCCTTGTCCGTCCCTACAACAGCATGATTGTATATAATTAAACATTGTTTATGTTTTAAAGAAATTGTCAACAGATGTGATTAATTGTGTAATGGTGCAGATGTTTCCCAGAGTGCTCTGTCATGATGCAGGTTCATTTGAAAATGAAATAGAGGGGCATACAACCCGTTTCCACTGGGAACATATATCCCTCACTTTAGCCATCCTATTCGGAATAAGAGTTGCTTCAGGGGTGGGCACAGGAACCACTGCCCTCATCCATGGGACACAACAAATGACCCAATTAGAAGAAGCAATAGACCAAAACTAAGATATTAGATACCTCCATCAGAGCTTTGCATGAATTTTTAACCTCTCTCTCTGAAGTTGTTTTACAGAACAGGCGAATGACACAAAACACACACACACACACACACACACACACACAGAAAAAAAAATAGCAAAATATATGTCAATCAAAATTTTCATAAAATATATATCATAAAAAGATCCAAAAATATTCATTTTACTGAACATGGATTTATGTATAATGTTGTTCAACTAGCAAGCTCACTCATTGGTTGAATATTCAGTTCCAACACGGTTAAGTAGGAGTGATCTCTTTTCACAATTTGTATCTGCCAACTCATCCACCTCACAAGAATGTATGTGTGGTACCAGGTATGATTCTATATATCCATATAAAAATATATGTGCTGAATAGGCTACAGAGAAAGGGAGACAGGAATTCACAATTTTTTAACTTTAAAAACACATGGAGAACTATTTCAACAAAAAATTGACTAGATTTAACTCCTACTCTGTATCATGCAAAAGGCAAGTCCAAATATACACCATGCCTCCTCTAAACTGCTTGTATTTCTATTCATGGCAATACTTCTCTGAGTTCAGTTCCAGAACGCAGTCTTTAAGGGAAATCCCAACAGAGTTCAAGCCCAGGTGGACCAAGATATTTCTTACAACCACCACACAAATGACCACAATTAAAAACAAAACACTCAAACATGGTCCTCATCTTCTTCCATATAGTCACTCATCGTAACCTCTGTCTGGAGGTTTCCATGAAGGGCTCACCCAAAGACAGTGTCCAAATAAACTCCCTTGCCCCTCATTTGCCTAAAGTCATGTTGGCCTGGACACACTTTCTGTGAACCAGGAGTGATCAAATAAGCCTCCCGTTAATACTGCTCTGTTTCTCCAATTTGAGGCCTACTGACTTTCAAGTATAGATTCTTTATGTGATTTGGAGTCATACGAAAACCTAAGCACCTCTGCAGTGATTTGAAGAACTCATTTGACCCAAGGAATACCTATTCTCACTTGATGGAGGTCAGGAACCTAACAGAGGAAGACGAGAGACTTCATCCACAATGACTGATCTTTTGGCAATTATGGTTTTGGATGCACACATGGGATCATTTTTAGATCCATCAGCTGCTGAGAATCAAAGTCACAGCCACATACAAGGCCAAGAGTCTAATTAAGACACATCCCTTTCCAAAGCAACTAAGAAAGAGCCACAAGTGATGCCCATTCATTTCCATTTGAAAACTGTTTCCTTCAGGCTTCACAAAGGGGTGGCCTGAGGCAAAGACCTTCCTGATATTCAGGGCAACAGAACAATAGGTAAGCAAAAGGCCAAAAGCAGGGTATATCCACTGAGACTTTCCTGGTCACACTGATATCTGAGTTTTCTGAGATGCTGGCCATTCCCTTCAGCTATCCTGTACATGGCCATGTCACAGACCTTGGAGTTGTTGCATATCTTGGACACAAAACCATGAGCCTATTCTGGAGAGTGGCCAGAATTCAGAAGAAAACAGGGACTTAGGAAGGTAATAGGTATTGCTCATCCATAAGGCAAGCCGCACTCCATTCATAAATTAGGCAGGATGCATAATGGGAAGCTTTCTACTAGACAGGACACATCCATTGTTGCATTCTCTTTTCTCATGTCTACAACCACGGACACAGTGGGATACACAGACATAGAAACACTCATTTTGTCAAACGACTTACTAGAAACAGTTCAGTCCAAATCAAACAAACCGCGTTCCCTACCTATTCTCAGAATATGAGACAAAACAACAAACCCACACTCACAAAGGCACCTCCTTCCCTCAAGTAGTTCTGTGACTCTCCGGAGTTAACTCTGACTGGTGTTCCCCCGAAATGGCGTGTCCTCTATCAGATCTGCTTTCCTTGACCAACTCTGTAAAGTTGTCAGGAAAAAGTGGCGAGCCACTACCTGCTTTCTCAGGAAAAGTACCTCTTCAGTGCTCTCCTGGTATTTGGCTATACTCACATCATTAGGTACCGAGAAAGACTGACTCTGTCCTTGGAAAATCCAATCAAGTGAGCCCACAGGGACTTGGACTGGGATTGCCTCTCGGTGTCTTGGTTCTTGGATAGCAAGTTCAGAGAGTTCCATCACCAAGGAAATTAGATATGTCACTTTCTTTGGAACTGAATGAGGCCACAGCCTTGGCACCCCTTTTTCCTAACAGTTGCTTCCAAGGGTCCCATGAGATGGAGGCTGCCCCTACTTCCTGTGACACTTTCACAAGTTAGAATGGTATATCAACCATAGGCACCCGTGAACAGCTTTCCACACAGGCCTGATTTGGTCCATCTTCTCTACAATAAGAAGAGAGAGGCTGATTAAGACACATCCCTTCATCCTGACCAGGTTGTTTGCCATGGAAGATGACTTTTGCTCTCTCAGGTCCTTCATAGCTGCCTATAACTTTTCCGGGTATCATTTCTGTATGGACCTTTGAGGTTTTCAGCAGGTGGAAGGTCCCCTACTTTCCTGTATTGTAAGAACAACTCCGTCCCTGTTCTTCTGTAAAATGAGATTGAGGGAACAGTGTATGTTTAGGGTTAATAACAGGTTCAATTTGGGTTAGGAATCATTCTGTGCGATGAATAATGGTATTGGCAACCTGTGAGATTTACAAGAATTTAGAGGTGAAATATAAGTATGAAAATAAAAATCTAGGTATAATTTGAAACCCAGAAGGGCATTGGGCCCTTGATTGGGATACTTAGCTTGATTTATGTTCTCTAAAGATGTCTCAGATAATTCAATATACAATGGCATAGGACCTTGTACCTTGGATGATTGAACGTAGAAGAGAACATCCAGTAAAAAGGGATAGTCAGTAGGTTTAGAAAGATTGTCGGTAGGTTTAGGAAGAAGAGCGATTATAAGATTTAGACCAAAAGTTCTTTAGCAATATGGTTTCGGTTAGAGAGTGAATGTAAATGTCGGCACATATGAAGAGTCAGTCACTATGATAAACTGGGAAAATATGTAGAAATGCAGATATCAATAGAGACATTATTGCATCAGGCAAAATATAAAGTGAGTGATAGGATTAGACATTTTCAACAGGGTTGAGTTTGAATATATAATCTTAGGAAGAAACAAATATGTTGTCACCAATAGGATTGACATTTGAGAGCATTAGGCAGCATGGACATGGATGATTCTATTAATCCATGTTCACTTTCCTTTTAGGCTTTGGTACAGTCATAAGTGTGACCTTTACATTTTTTTTCAGAATATTATTGTGATAAAATGTATATGTAGATCAGGTGACATAAGTATTTCTTCCACCATTTCTGGTAGCAATATATTGAAGACGTAAAATTAGTATTGGGGGTCCAAAGAGGTGTACACTGTGTCTATGAATATAAAGATAAAGCATGAATAGAACATACTGTGAATAAATAATATAACTTGTTCCAACTATAAATAATGGATTGAACTGATATCTGAAAAATTACAGGAAATGTTATAATGATATACAATCATTCTTTCCAAAATGTTATACATATAATGGTAATATTAGTGTTTTGGTTTATCACGAAGGGTGTGAGTTTTACTTCACCAGTGATTATGGAAATCGAAAATAACTTGTTTGGAAAGAAGCGTCATGAAAAGACGAGTTCAGAAACACTGATAATACTTGTGTTCTGAAACAGGAATTGATTAAAGTTGAAACAAATGCCTGTAAATTTGTGAACTTGTGGATGAAATATATATCGTATGATGTGCAAAAACTGAAGAAATAATAATGTACCAGTGTTGAATACAAATGAACCTCAAATTACATATCATGTCCCATAGGAATCTACTTGCATTGGTGGTAAACTGGGTCAGTTACTGAAAAATTATTAGAATTTGTAGGCACCATTCACTGAAGTTTGTTTTCAGTACTAGGAAACAAATATGTATTTCAGGTGGATGAATATTTCGGAAAATAATCTTGTGAAAAGTTGATTATAAATCCATTTACATGAACATGAATGAATTTAGAAAGTGTATATAAGACACATATATTTTATATATTGAAAAATCTGAATAGTGTGTGTGTGTGTATATATATATATATATATATATATATATATATATATATATATATACACACACACACACACACACATACAAACTACACACAGACATTAAAAAGCAGCAATATATATGAAAATCAAAATTCATCAGGAAATATATATCATCCACAGATGCAAAAATAATTATTTTACTGAACATGAGTATATGTATAATGTTGTTCTACTAGAAAGCTCCCCTATAGTTTGAATCTTCAGTTCTAACAGCGTTTAAGAGGAGTGATCTCTTCTCACAATTTGAATCTGCGAAGTGAGAAACCTCACAAAAATGTACGTGGGATTCCTGGTAGGATTCTATATGTGCATATAAATATACATGTGTGAATTGGCTACAGAGAAAGGGAAACAGGATTTCACACATTTGTTATCTTTAAAAACACATGGAGAACTATTTCAAATAAAAATTGACTAGATTTATAACTCCTACCTTATATAATGCAAAAGGCAAGTCCAACTATACAAGATGCCTCCTCTGAACTGCTTGAATTTCTATTCTGTTTGGGTTATTTTTCTCCATTATATTAGGATGAGTTGTCTGATTCTAGTAGGTATGGGTTAGTGTCAGGGATTCAGTATTTCAAAAGGAAAATTGGAAAATGAATTCAATGTGTAAGCAAATATGTGCTTCACAAATATCTGTTAAGGTCTGATATCCTCTCACTCTCATCCAGAAAAATGCCTTGACATTACCTTCACCCCAGGTAAAACATAATTAGAGGAGAAGAGTTAGAAAATCAGTGAATACATATCTGGAATGGAAAATGCTCAAGAGTTCATAACCATGGAGGTGGTAGAGGAGTTTCCAAAAGTAAGGGACAGGGTAAACACAACACAAACAGGGAGCTCTGAGAGCCTAAAAACTTTTTTGAGAAACTGCCTCTGAGTTTGGGCACTTGAAATATATGTTTTTGTCAGGAGATTTGGCTTCTTTAGTAGTGAGACCATCAAAGCTGGTTCTGCATCTATGTGACCTGAAGGACATGGTTTCTTATTTTCCAATGAAGATGAGGCAGCAATGCTGAATCCTCTCTTTGTAGGTAAACTGTGACCACTGAGGACTAAGTGTCTCTCCGTGTTGACTGCGAAGCCATTTGGTCCTCCTACACTTTTTGTGTTGTTTTTACTGCTGCACTGGGAGTTTGGTATTTGCTTCACGAAATACCAGGAGCTCAACTGGGACATATTGCTGGAGGGAGTTCTGTCACGTGTGTTGGGTCAGGGTCTGCAGGAGAATGCACCAACCAGGCTTCTATCCCTCCTAGCTTGGCCCATTGCCCCCTCGTCCATATCAACCTGATTCAGAACATTGACCTGAAACCTCACCATATAACAAGATGCCTTTACATATAAGGGACTGCTGGCTGCACCATGTCAGTCACAAGCCATTTGGAATCCAATGGTAGATCCTCATGGCCCTACCACTGATGTTTCATCACACACCTGCCCACCACTGCTCTAGGCCCACTACTCAGCAGGCTCCAACTTACTGGCATCTCTGTTCTACACCATTTTCATGAAACCCAGTCAATCAAGGCATTGTCTGGTATACTCATGATCAGCAACAGGACATCCAAATGTTCTCCAGTGCCACCTGGTTGTGGGAACTTCCAAAAATTCATGGTATTTATCAAGCCATTTTTCAAGGATGAAGTTGGAGAAACTCTGGGTTTCAATTCATTCAGGAACCACTAAATGTTGAGGAAGCTTATTTAAATGAAAACTCTGGAGAACTCTCACAGGCAAGGCTTCCCAAAGAGTGGGGAAAAGGTCACATGAAGCCAGGCACATTGAGGTGTAAAATGTGAGGTCCATGTGTGTTTTGACTCTCAACTATGGCTGCAAGTTTTTCACAATTATATCATGTGATATCCTGGCTGAGATTCCCAGTGCTCTGTGGAAAGCCAGATCTCAGTTTCCAAGGGCAACTCTCATGCGTGGCCTCCTAAAATCCCAAAACAATTCATGGCAATACTTCTCTGAGGAGAGTTCCAGAACTAAGTCTCTATGGGGAATCACACCAGAGTTCAAGCCCAGGTGGACCCAGACATTTCTTCCAACCGCCACACAAATGACCACAATTAAAACCAAAACACTCCCACATGGCCCTCATCTTCTTCCATATATTCACTCATCATGACCTCTGGCTGGAGGTTTCCATGAGGGGTGCAGCCATTGGTAGTGTCCAAAATAATCTCACTTGCCCCTCATTTGCCTAAAGTCAGGGTGGCCTGGACACTCTTAATATGAACCAGGAGTGGTCAAATAAGCCTGCCGTTCATGCTGCTCTGTTTCTCCAATTTGAGGCCTACTGACTTTCAGGTATGGAATATTTATGTGAAATAGAGTCATGAGAAAAGCCAAGCACCTCGGCAGAGATTTCAAGAACTCATTTGACCCAAAGGATCAGTATTCTCACTTGATGGATGTCAGGAACCTAACAGAAGAAGGCGAGAGACTTCATCCACAATGACTGATCTTTTGGCCATTTTGGTTTTGGATGCGCACATGCGATCATTCTTTGGATCCATCATGTGCTGAGAATAAAAATCACAGCCACATACAAGGCCAAGAGGCTAATTCAGACACATCCCTTTCCAAAGCAATTAAGCAAAGAGCCACAGGTGATGCCTATTCATTTCAAATTTAAAACTCTTTTCTTCAGGCTTCACAAAGGGGTGGCCTGAGGCAAAGACCTTCCTGACATTCAGGGCAACAGAACATAAGGTAAGCAAAAGGCCCAAAGCAGGGTTTCTCCACTGAGACTTTCCTGGTCACACTGATATCTGAGTTTTCTGAGATGATCTCCATTCTCTTCAGCTATCCAGTATATGGCCATGTCACAGAGCTTGGAGGTGGTACATATCTTGGACACAAATCCCTGAGCCTATTCTGGAGACTGGCCAGAATTCAGGAAGAAAACAGGAACTTAGGATGATAACAGGTGTTGCCTATCGATAAGACAAGGTGCAGTCCATTCATAAATTGAGCAGGATGAATTAGGGTAAGATTTATACTAGACAGGACACATCCATTAATGCATTCTCTTTTCTAATGTCTACAACAATGGACATAGTCGGATACACAAACATAGAAACACTCACCTTGTCAAATGACTTACTCGAAACAGTCCACTTCAATCCAAACAAACCGCCATTCCTACCTTTTGTTAGAACATGAGGCAAAACCACAAACCCACACCCACTCCCACAATGGCACCTCCTTCCCCCAAGTAGATCTGTGACTATCTGGAGTGTCCTCTAACTGCTCGGCCATACTATATTCCTTCGAAATAGTCTGTCCTCTCTCAGGTCTGGTTTCCTTGGCTAACTCTGTGAAGTTGTCAGGAAATAGTGGTGAGCCACTACTGGCTTTCTCAGAAAAGGTACCTCTTCAGTGCTCTCCTGGCATTTGGCCATCCTCACATTAGTAGGTACCAAGAAATACTGACTCTGTCCTTGGTAAATCCAAACAAGTGAGACCACTGTGACTGGGAATGGGATAGCGTCTGGGTGCCTGGCCACTAGGATACAAAGATCATAGAGTTCCATCACCAAGGAAATGAGGTATGTCACTTTCTTTGGAATTGAATGAATGAGGTCACTGCCTTGGCAACCAGTTTGTCCTAACACTTGCTTCCAAGGGTCCCATGAGATGGAGGCTGCTCCTACTTCCTGGAACACTTGCACAAGTTAGAATGGTATATCAACCATAGGCACCTGGGAACAGCTCTCCACACAGGTCTGGTTTAGTCCATCTTCTCTAACATAAGTAGAGAGAGGCTGATTCAGACACATCCCTTTATCCTGACCAGGTTGTTTGCCATGGAATAGGACTTTTGATCTCTCAGGTCTTTCATACCTCCCTACAACTTCTCCAGGTATCATTTCTGCATGGACCTTTGAGGTTTTCAGCAGGTGGAAGGTCCCCTAATTCCCTGTATTTTAAGAACAACTCTGTCGCTGCTCTTCTGTAAAATGAGATTGAGGGAACAGTGTATGTTTAGGGTTAATAACAGGTTCAATTTGGGTTAGGAATCATTCTGTGCGATGAATAATGGTATTGGGAACTTGCGATAATTAAAAGAACATAGAGGTGAAATATAAGTATGGAAACAGAAATCTAGGTATGATTTGAAGCACAGGACCTTGTACCTTGGTAGATTTAATGTAGAAGAGAACATCCAGTTAAAAATGGATAGTCGGTAGGATTAGGAAGATAGTCGGTAGGTTTAGGAAGAAGAGTGAGTATAGTATTTGGACCAAAAGTTCTTTAGCAATAGGGTTTCGGTTAGAGAATGAATGAAAATGTCAGCACATATGAAGAGTCAGTCACAATGATGAACTGGGGAAAATAAGTAGGAAAGCAGTTATCAATAGAGACATTATGAAATCAGGCAAAGTATAAAGTGAGTTGTAGGATTAGACATTTTCAACAGGGTTTAATTTGAATATATAATCATTGGAAGAAACAAATATGTTGTCACCAATAGGATTGACATTTGAGAGCATTAGGCAACCTTCACATGGATGTTTTTAGTTAAACATTTTCACTTTTCTTTTAGGCTTCGGTACAATCATAAGTGTGACCTTTACATTTTTTGTTCAGAATTTTACTGTGATAAAATATATATGTGGATCAGGTGACATGAGTATTTCTTCCACCATTTCTGGGAGCAATATTTTGAAGACATATACATTAGTGTTAGGGGTACACAGAGGTGTACCCTGTGTCTATAAATATAGAGATAATGCATGAATAGACCATCCTGTGAATAAATAATATAACTGGTTCCACTTCAAATAATGAATTGAATTGATATCTAAAAATAATTAAGAAATCTTATATTTATATATATATATATATATATATATATATATATATATATATATACACACACACACACACACACACACACACACACACACGCACACGCACAGACATTAAAAAGTAGCAATATAAGAGATCCAACATGGTGGCGGACATGGAGAAATCAAGTATCTGACCTCCTTAGCTGCGCAGGCATAGGGAGTCGTAAACTGTCTAAATGCTGTTTGTTCAGAATCACTAGGCAATGCTGACCTGACGTGGATCTGGTGCGAACAGTCTGGGCCCCTGAGAAAACACACAGAGCCCGTATCGGCTGCATAGAAGCTCAGATTTGCCTGCTTCTTGTGACTCAGAACTAACGTTCCCTCTGAAATAACTGGTCGGCCCTTCTGAATTTACAGAGGTAAAAGGCCACTGGATTGAAATGGGGCTTTGGAGACACAGTCAGGACCCATCCATTGCATTGGTCACCTGGCAAAAGGAACGAATGGTCACCATTTGCATGGGATACCACCGTGGAAGAGAACTGATGTCATGGGCAGAGGAGATAACTTCATTGAAACCAGTACGACAGGTGTGTAATTCCCTATGCATCTCTCTCCACACAGCGGGGAAACATTAAGGGCCCCTCCCAGCTCTCCCTTAAGGGGCCCTCCCAGGTCTCCCGTGAGAAAGATGGCCAGACCGAGGGAATCATGTGTGCTGTGGGACTTGTGGCGTGGAATTCCTGGCTACCGCTCCTACCAGTGCTGACAACTGAGGTCTCTTACACCAGCTAATGTGGGCATGGATACCAGAGAGCAAGCAAATTCGCTGGGGGTTCCCAGCCCCAAGCTCTACAAACTTAGGGTCTGAGGGAGGCAAACAGGGAGAGAGTGCCAAGCGTTGATGAAAACAGGGCTACCAGGAGCAGAGACCTGACGTGTAGCAAGTATTGTGGTGAGCGTCACAGTTGAGCGGAGCCTGGCTTGAGGAAACACTAGAGAAGGTCCTAGGCACTCAGGATTAGAGACCCGCGCAGTCTGGGAGGAAGAGCTGCTGCACAGTGATTGGTTCCCACCTATTGAGAGGAGAAGCTTGGCCCAGTGAGCACAGCTCCACCTACTGGAAGAGAAGTTAATTGAACTCTATGACTGCATGTATTATTATTATTATTATTATTTTATTTTTATTTTTTTTCTTTCATTTAAATTTTTTGTGTTGTTCTTTAACTTATTTTAATGTTTTTATTTTTTTAATTTTACTATTATTATTATTTTAAATTTTAATTTTCATTTTTTAATTATCATTATTATTTTTAAAAAAATTATTTCTTTCTTTATTTTCTATTTTTTTCTTTTGTCTTTTCATTTCTTTTCAATTTTCTTATTCCCCCATCCTTGAATTCTACCTGCCTATTCTCATTCTCTTTAGTGACTTCTTCCCATCCCTTCTAATATCTTTCCTCCCAAGCTTCAAATAAATTTATAAGAATAAGAAGTAACTCAGCACTCAAACAGAACAAGAAGTAACATGAGCAGCATGAAAAAGCAAGAAAGAAAAGGAGTACAAACAATGAAGGATAACCTAAATATTCAGGAGGACCTAGAATTATCAGAAAAATGGTCATATAAAGAACTCAAGGAATACCTTAGACAGATGAAATGGAACCTTAAAGAGGATACGAGAGAGCAAATAAATACAGTGAAAGAACACATTGAAAATGAATTACATAAACAGATAAAAGAAGAAGTTAATCTTCTTTATCAGGAGATAGAGATTATAAATATTCAAAGAATATTTCTAGAAATGAAGGAAACGATAAACCAAATTAAAAACTCAATTGAGAGTATCACTAACCATGTGGAGCAAGTAGAAGACAGAATGTCACATAATGAAGACAAAATATATCATCTTGAAAAGAGTCTAGCCAACACAGAAAGGCTGGTAAAAAATCACGAGAAAAACATCCAAGAGATATGGTATAACATAAAAAAAACAAACTTATGAGTCATCTGGATAGAGGAAGGTACAGAGATTCAAACTATGGGAATGAAAATTTTCCAGAAATAAAAAAGGAAATGGATATACAAATTGAAGATGCTTACAGGACACAGAGCACACAAAATCACAGTAGACCAACGCCAAGACACATTGTTATGAAACTATCCAATATACAGAACAAAGAGAAAACATTAAAAGCTTCAAGAGAAAGGAGGAAGATTACATTCAGGGGTAAACCAATAAGGTTAGCAACCTATTTTTCATCACAGACACTGAAAGTGAGAGGATCCTGGAACAACGTATTTCAAACATTGAAAGACAATGGATGCCAAACAAGAATTCTGTATCCAGCAAAATTCAGCTTCAGGTACGACAATGAAATAAAAATCTTTCATGATAAACAAAAGCTAAAAGAATTTGCAGCAAGAAAACCACCATTGCAAAGTGTCTTGAGCAAAACACTACACGAGAAAGAAATGAAAAACAACAACCAAAACCATCAGTGGGAAGTGCCTCAGTAATGACAGAGGGCGGGGGAAAAGCTAATCATGGAGAAACAAAGTAAATTTTAAAAAGCGATAAATATTCAAACATGGCTGGCAGTAGAAACCATATATCAATAGTAACACTAAACATTAATGGCTTAAACTCTCCAATAAAGCAACATAGGCTTGTAACTTGGATTCAAAAAACAAATCCAACAATATGTTGCCTCCAGGAGACATATCTGAATGGAAAAGACATACACAGGCTGAAGGTGAAAGGTTGGGAAAAAATATACCATGCACACGGTCCTCATAAGCAAGGAGTGGTGGCCATCCTCAAATCGAATTAAATCGACTTCAAGACTAATTTAATCAAAAGGGATAATGAAGGAAATTATATACTGTTAAAAGGAACCATTCACCAACAAGACATAAAAATTATCAATATTTACGCACCATTAAATGGTGCTGTGACGTTCATAAAACAAATTCTCCTCAAGTTCAAGAATCAAATAGCCCACAACACAATAATTATGGGTGACTTCAACACACCTCTCTCACCATTGGACAGATCCTCCAAATAAAAGTTGAATAAAGAAACTATAGAACTCAATATCACAATCAATAACCTAGACTTAACTGACATATATAGAATATATCAACCATCATCAAGTGGATATAATATTTTTTAGCAGCACATGGATCCTTCTAAAAAATAGACCATATATTATGCCATAGAACAACCTTCAGTAAATATAAAGGGTGGACTTAATACCATGAATTTTATTGGATTATACTGGAATGAATCTGGAAACCAATGAAAAAGAAGGAAGGAAAAATCCTACATCACATTGAAAATGAACAACATGTTACTGAATGATTAATGTGTTACAGAAGACATAAATGAGAAAATCAAAAAATTCTTCAAGATAAATGAAAATACAGAAACAACATATCGGAGTCTATGGGACACAATGAAAGGTGTTTTAAGAGGGAAATTCACCACCTTGACGTCATTCCTCAAAAATAGGAAAGAACAACAAATAAATGAGCTCACACTTCATCTCAAAGCCCTAGAAAAGGAAGAGCAAAACAACAGCAAATGTAGCAGAAGGCAAGAAATAACTATAATCAGAGCGGAAAACAACAAAATTGAAACAAAAGAAACTATTGAAAAAATTACAAAACTAAAGCTTGGTTCTGCAAAAAATAAATAAGAAGGATAGACCCTTAGCATCCCTTTATGTTCAAAACATTTGAAAAACTAGAGATAACAGGAATTTACCTCGACATTGTAAAAGCTATCTATGTTAAGCCTCAGGCTAGCATTATTCTGAATGAAGAAAAATTGAAGCATTCCCTCTAAAATCTGGAACAAGACAGAGATGTCCTCTACCACCACTTCTATTCAATATAGTTCTCGAAACACTGGCCAGAGCAATTAGACAGATGAAAGAAATAAAAGGCATGAAAATAGGAAAAGAATAACTTAAATTATCACTACTTGCAGCTGATATGATTCAATATATAGAAGACCCAAAAGGGTCTACAAAAAAAAACTACTAGAAGTAAGAAATGATTTCAGCAATGTGGCAGGATATAAAATCAACATTCATAAGTCAAAGGCATTTCTTTATATCAGTGACAAAACTTCTGAAACGGAAATGAGAAAAAAAAAACACTCCATTCACAATATCCTCAAAAAATAAAACTAAAATCCTTGAGAATCAACCTAACAAAAGAGGTGAAAGATTTATACAATGCAAACTACAGAACCCTAAAAAGAGAAGTAGAATAAGATCTTAGAAGATGGAAAAATATACACTGTTCATGGATAGGGAGAACTAACATCATCAAAATGGTGATATTCCCAAAAGTTCTCTATAGGTTTAATGTAATGCCAATCAAAATCCTAACGGCATTTCTTGTAGAAATAGAGAAAGCAATCATGAATTTCATATGGAATAATAAAAGATCCAGAATAGCAAAAGCAATTCTAACCAGGATGTGTGAATCAGGCGGTATAGCGATACCAGATTTCAAACTAAATTTCAGAGCAATAGTAACAATGACAGCATGGTACTGGTACCAAAACAGGCGGGTGGACCAATGGTACAGAATGGAGGACACAGAGATTAATCCACAATGCTACAACAATCTTCTATTTGATAAAGGAGCTAAAAGCATGCAATGGAGGAAGGATAGCATCTTCAACAAATGGTGCTGGAAAACTGGAAATCCATATGTAACAAAATGAAACTGAATCCCTTTCTCTTGCATGCACAAAAGTTCACTCAAAATGGATCAAGGGCCTTGATATCAAAACAGAGACATGGCGTCTGATAGAAGAAAAAGTTGGATACGATCTACATACTGTGGGGTCGGGGTTCAAATTCCTCAATAGGACATCCATAGCACAAGAGTTAATAACAAGAATTAATAACTAGAATCAACACATGGGACTTACTCAAAGCAAAAAGTTTTTTCTCAGCAAAAGAAACAATAAGAGAGGTAAATAGGGAGCCTAAATTCTGGGAACAAATCTTTACTCCTCACACTTCAGATAGAGCCCTAATATCCAGAGTATACAAAGAACTCAAAAAATTAAACAATAAGATAACAAATAACCCAATCAACAAATGGGCCGAGGACCTCAACAGACATCTCAGAGGAGGACATATAATCAACAAGTACATGAAAAAATGCTCACCATCTCCAGTAGTCAGAGAAAGGTGAATCAAAACCACCCTAAGATACCATCTCACTCCAGTAAGATTGGCAGCCATTATGAAGTCAAACAACAAGTGTTGGTGAGAATGTGGGGAAACAGGTACACTTGTACATTGCTGGTGAGACTGCAAATTGGTACATCCAATTTGGAAAGCAGTATGGAGATTTCTTGGAAAGCTGGGAATGAAACCACCATTTGACCCAGCTATTCCCCTTCTCGGTCAATTCCCAAAAGACCTAAAAAGAGCATGCTGCAGGGACACTGCTACATCGATGTACATAGCAGCACAATTCACAATAGCAAGACTGTGGAACCAACCTATATGCCCTTCAATAGATGAATGGATTAAAAAATGTGGCATTTATACAGAATGTAGTATTACTCTGCATTAAAAAATGACAAAATCATAGAATTTCCAGGGAAATGGATGGCACTAGAGCAGATTATGCTAAGTGAAGCTACCCAATCCCTTCAAAACAAATGCCAAATGTCTTCTTTGATATAAGGAGATTAACTAAGAACAGAATAGGTATGAAGAGGATGAGAAGAAGATTAACATTAAAACAGGGATGAGAGGTGGGAGGGAAAGGGAGAGAGAAGGGATATTGCATGGAAATGGAAGGAGACCCTCAGGGTTATACAAAATTACATACAAGAAGAAAGGGAAAAATAATACAAGGGGGAGAAATTTATTACTGTAGACGGGGTAGAGAGAGAAGAGGGGAGGAGAGGGGAGGGGAGGGGGGATAGTAGAGGATAGGTAAGGCAGCAGAATACAACAGACACTAGTATGGCAATATGTGAATCAATGCATGTGTAACTGATGTGATTCTGCAATCTGTATACGGAGTAAAAATGGGAGTTCATAACCCACTTGAATCAAAGTGACAAATATGATGTATCAAGAACTATGTAATGTTTTGAACAAGCATAAATAAAAATTAAAAAAAAAAAGAAAACTAACTTCGGTGAGTGATGCACGCGAATCCTAATATTTTTACAGTAACTGACCCAGTTTAACATCAATGCAAGTAGATTCCAATGGTACATGATGTGTACTTTGACGTTCATTTTTATTCAACACTGGTACATACTCTTTCCTCAGTTTATGCACATCACAGGATATATATTTCATCGACAATTTAGCAAATTTATAGGCATTTGTTTCACTTTCAATCACTTCCTGCTTCAGAACACATGGATTCCTCCATATTTCTTGACTGGTAATTTCATGAGACTTCTTTCCAAACACATTATTTTCGACTTCCATAATCACTTTTTAAGCAAAACTCACACACACTTCATGATAAACAATAACCCTAAGATGACAATTAGATATATAACTGGTTGGAATTATTGATTGTATGTCAATATATGATTTCTTATATATTTTCAGATAACAATTCAATCCATTATTTAAAGTGGAACCAGTTATATTATTTATTTACAGTATGTTCTATTCATGCATTATCTCTATATTCATATACACAGGGTACACCACTTTGTACCCCCAATACTAATTTATATGTCTTAAAATATTGCTCACAGAAATGGTGGAAAAAATACTCATGTCACATGATCTACATATATATTTTATCACAATAATTTTCTGGGCACAAAATGCAAAGGTCACACTTATGATTGCACCAAATCCTAAATGGAAGTTGAATATGGATTACTAAAAACATCCATTTCCAGTTTGCATAATGCTTTCAAATGTCATTTCTATTGGTGACTACATATTTGTTTCTTCCTAAAATTATGTATTCAATCTCGATCCTGTTGAAAATGTGTAAACCGATCATTCACTTTACAATTGCCTGATTTTGTAATGTCTCTATTGATATCTTCTTTCCTATATTTTCCGCAGTTCATCATTGTGACTGACTCTTCGCATGTGCTGACATTTACATTCACAGTGTAAATGAAACCGTATTGCTAAAGAACATTTGATCCAAATTTTATACTCAGTCTTCTTCCTAAACCTACCGACTCTCTTCCTAATTCTACCGACTATCCAAATTTGAGTGGATGTTCTCTTCTACAATCAATCTTCCAAGGTACAAGGTCCTATGCCATTGATTATCAATTTATCTGAGACAAACGTGCAGAACATAATTAAAAGCTAAGTATCCCAATAAAGCGCCTCATTCCCTTCTGGGCTACAAATCTTACCTAGATTTCTGTTTTTATACTTATATTTCACCTCTATAGTTTTATAAATATCACAGGTTCCCAATACCATTATTCATCAATCAGAATGATTCCGAACCCAAATTGAACATGTTATTAACCCTAACCATACACTGTTCCCTCAATCTAACTTTACAAAAGAGAAGGGACAGGGTTCGTCTTGCAATACAGCAATGTAGGGGATCTGCCACCTACTGAGAACCTCAAAGGTCCATGCATATTTGATCCCTGGAGAAGATGTAGGCAGCAATGAAAGACCTGAAAGACCAAAACAACCTGGCAAACAACCTGGTCAGGATGAAGGGTTGTGTCTGAGTAAGCCTCTCTCTTCTTAATGTAGAGAAGATGGACCAAATGAGGCCTATGAGGAGAGCTGTTCCGCAAACTGGTGCGGCCAATTTGGAAAGCAGTATGGAGATTCCTGGGAAAGCTTGGAATGGAACCACAATTTGACCCAGCTATTGCCCTTCTTGGACTATTTCCTGAAGACCTTAAAATAGTGTAACTCTGGGATACTGCCACATCGATGTTCTTAGCAGTACAATTCACAATTGCTGCACTGTGGACCCAACCTAGATGCCCTTCAATAGATGAATGGATAACAAATGTGGCATTTATACACCATGGAGTGTTACGCAGCACTAAAATATGAAAAAATCATGGAATTTTCAGGGAAATGGATGGTAATAGAGCAGATTATGCTTAGTGAAACTAGCCAATCCCTAAAAAACAAATACCAAATGTCTTCTTGGATATAATGAGAGCAACTAAGAACAGAGCAGGGAGGAAGAGCAGGAAGAAAAGATTTACATTAACAGAGACATGAGGTGGGAGGGAAAGGGAGAGAAAAGGGAAATTGCATGGTAATGAAGGGAGACCCTCATTGTTATACAAAATTACATATAACAGGTTGTGAAGGGAATGGGAAAATAAACAAGGAGAGAAATTAATTACAGTAGATGGGGTAGAGAGAGAAGATGGGAGGGGGAAAGAGGGGGGATCATAGAGTATAGGAAAGGTAGCAGAATACAACATTAACTAATAGGGCATTATGTAAAAATGTGGATATGTAACCAATGTGATTCTGCAATCTTTATTTGGGGTAAAAATGGGAGTTCATAACCCACTTGAATCTAATGTATGAAATATGATATGTCAAGAGCTTTGTAACGTTTTGAACAACCAAAAAAAGAAAAAAAGTAGCAATATATATGCCAATCGAAATTCATCATGAAATATATATAATCCACAGATGCAAAAATATTCATTTTACTGAACATGGATTTATGTATAATGTTATTGAACTAGGAAGCTCACCCATAGGTTGAATTTTCAGTTTGAACAGCGTTTAGGAGTAGTGATCTCTTCTCACAATTTGTATCTGCCAATTCAGCCACCTCACAAGTATGTACGTGTGATACCAGGTAGGATTCTCTATGTGCATATAAAAATACATGTGCTACAGAGAAAGGGAGACAGGATTCCCATATTTGTTAACTTTAAAAACACATGTAGAATTATTTCAACAAAAAATTGACTAGATTTATAGCTCCTATACTATATAATGCAAAAGGCAATTCCAACTACACACCATGCCTCCTCTGAACGGCTTGTATTTCTATTCTGCTTGGGTTATGTTTCACCATCATATTAGGATTATTAGTCAGAGTCTAGTAGGGTATGGGTTAGTGCCAGGAATTCAGTATTTCAAATGGAAAATTGGAAAATGAATCCAATGTGTATGCAAATATGTGATATACAATAATCTTCCCACTCTCATCCAGAACAATGCTTTGACATTAACTTTGCCCCAAGTAAGACACAATTAGAGGAGAAGAGTTAGACATTCTGTGAATACTTATCTGGAATGGAAAATGCTCAGGAGTTCACAACCTTGGAGGTGGTAGAGGAGTTTCCAAAAGGAAGGGACAGGGGTGATCACTCAACCTGATCTTTCATTAATATTGGGAGCCATCTTGCCACAAAGCCATGGAAAGATAATTTTTGCTTTACTATAAATTACTGCAAATTCTGAACCTGCTTGGAATGCCTGCCCATGCCTTGAACTCACTCATGCCTGTCTTACTGACCAGATCGCAGCCCTCTCTGAAACCTTACTGAAACCTCATAAATATTGGCCTTCCCTGGCCAGACAATGACCCTCTCTGAGGCTCTAATGGTCCTCATAATTTCTTATGCTGGGGCCAGCAAATAAAAAATGTAAACTACAATTAGTGTGATGCTTGTCAAAGTTCTGTTTTCTGATACTCCCTTTTTGTGTAACTTTTTGGGCTATAAAGCTGGGGTGTAGGAAAGGTGGGGATGCTGTCTTTTTCCTGCCGTTTTGAGAAGGAGAGTCAGCCTAGCCGGTTGAACTAATAAGCTTGCCTTAATTTGATTTTAATTGGAGTCAGTGGTATTTTCTTGCATCCTGGTCTAACATTTTGGAGTTCCCCAGCGAGATGACGTGACCAGATCATAAGACCAGACTGCTGGAAATTCTGACGCTGGCCTTTCCTCCAGGGCTCAGGGCTGGAGAGCCAAGTTCCAAAGCCTTGGAGTGAGCATTCGGTCCAGGGAGCACTGCAGTGAACCATCGCACTAAAACTATTAGCAAGCACCTGGTGGAGGAGGCCTCCATAGGTAGGTGGTGCCTTTATAACATCTGATATCCGGTTAAAGGAGATGTCTTCTGATGACAGAGAGGTGGCCTGGGGAGGCTCACATGTACTCCTGTCCAGGACAGTAACAAGAATTGTTCTGTCCTCTGTTCTGTTCTGTATGGAATTTCTCTGAAAGGGTAGAAAGGTGCAGCCGGGCACGCAGGAGCTCCTACCCCGGAGCTTCAGCAAGACATTTCATTGCTCCTCTGTTTTTCTGTATCTTCACCAGGTTTCTGTTTCTTTGTGTTTTGTTCTGTGTTCTATATGTTTTTTTGTTTTTTTGTTTTTGTGCATTTTGTTGTGTGATTTCTGTGGTAAAAACTTAAAGATATTGGACGTAAAAATGGGTAATAAAGCAAGTAAGCCTTACACCCTTTGGACTGTGTTCTAAAAAACTGTGTTGAAGTTTACCCCCCTTTGTTAAGCAGGATGAGAGAAGCCCCTAGCTGGCAGCCTGGAACTCACCCACTGCAGAGGGCAATGCCTGCAGGCCACCAAAGAACAGAGTATCTCCCAGGTTAACAATGGAAACTCCTTTAAAACCCCTTGTTGCTCCAGTTCAAGAGAGTCACAACCTTTGGGCAGAGTCCCCTGTGTTTCTGCTTTGTTAGCAAAGCAGTAAACCTCCCTTTTTATTTTTCTCAAACCCTGTCCTCATTATTAAATAGGTATTAATTCGCTTCAAGGTCAGAAACCGAAATTTAAGTTACAAATTTTGATAATCCCCCGACCCTGGAACTTTTTGAGAGCTGACTACTGAAATGTTAGGAGATGGAGCGAGATTGGGGTGGAACCAAACCAGAGGAGCTAATCCTATAAGTAAAAGGAGGGACTGAGGGACTCCCAGGATCTACCAAAGCCCTGTTGCTTCAGGGAATTCCTTCCTTCGTTCCCTGCACTGTAAGGATTATGCCACCTCTGTCTTTTTAAAAAAAAGAAAAAGAAAAAGGAGACACTAAATGCAGTAAAGTCACCATGGAAACCCTTGATATTACATTTCAGGTTGCCTTCTGTGAAAACATCTGATCCCCTTGTGAGGACATCTATCCTGCCACTGGTGTAGGAGATTTTTCTCTTATCTGCTCTGTTTTTAAGGCTTCTGTCTGTCAGCCATAGTCTGGAGCTCCTTTCTGTCTGTCTTGTGTCTTTGTTTCTGGCCCTTTAAGACATGTGCAATAATGTGCTGATATTATAAATTGTTTCTTGGGAATGATATTAGTTCAATGTGTGTCTAAATGATGATGTTTTATTGTAACAATCTGGTATCTGGATGGGTTTTTGTAGCATTGCTTAATCTTGCAGTTAAAAGTCGGGTTTACGTAATTGTTTAGTTTATGATTTCAGATAATTCATGCCAGATAACTTAAATGCTTAGGATGGAAAACTAAAGCAGTCTACTTCCAAGTTGGCAAGTAACTTCCCAAACATTCAGTTTTATTTTTCACCAATTTTGAATTGGGTAGACTGAGAAAATATCACAGTGTGTACCAGTGCATTAATTTGGACAAGGATAGTAAATCATATTATGGTATCTGTTGACAAAACAAGATGTAAAGATATAAAATTTTGTGAATTTCATCTTAAAATTGTATCATAATTTTCAACATCCGAACCTCAAAATTATGGTTAAAATGCCTTAGGCCTGAGGTGTCTGCTCAGAATAGCAGTTTTACCCTGCTCCTTTCAGACCTCAGCAAGGACTTTTGTTGAAATGCAAATGAAAGAAGCCTGCAAGCTCAGTAGGAGACTGATCTGAGGCCTAAGGCAGGAAAAAAGGTAAATTGTATGGTATTTACTAATTACTGGCCAGTCATTTTTTCTAGGACTCTTATTTTTTTCCTTAGATTCTGTATTCTTTTTTTGAGCTCATGATTTTGATCCTACAGACCTAGGTTAATGTTTTTCTGATCAGCTCTATCTTTGACCAACAGTGGAGTTTTTGAAACATTGCAATGGAGATTTCAACTGCAAAAAGCTACAAGGCCTTTACTATTATTATGTGTGCACACTTTTTTTAGTGTTGTATGTCTTTATATACATATATCCGTATATCATATATATGTTATACAAATTAACACATATAAGGAGCACTCATAAAAAAAGCACTCATATAAACAAATTTTAAAACGTGGATCCAAAGATCTTAAATTCTCATGATTTAATTGGTACAATTTAAATTGGATAAACAGATAAAAATAAATGTCTTTAAATTTAACCCTACAAGTTTTCCTAGGTGTTCAAAAATCTAATAAAATATTAATGCCGACAAAAGGTCTAATATGCATTGATTCTAGAACTTTTTCTTCAACAAAAAATGGTACACTGTTCAATACATTTGTCTAATATTTTGATAAATAAGTAAAGTAAATTTGATATGGGATTACTCATTCATGAGTACTTTTGTTAGATATCTGATTGATTTACTAAGGTCTGTATAAGTTTGTCCTAAAGTCTGTATAAGATTGTAAAAATCAGTCATGTTTTAAAGAGACAAAAATTTCTCAAAACATAAGTTTACCCATAACATTGTGGTTATTAAGTTTTATTTTTCTAGAGCAAGCAACCATAAAAATTAAACAACTGATTAAATAAGAACTGTTATTTTAGAGCACTGTACTGCCATTTCTTTAAAAGCTAAACTTGGTTAATGTAGAAACATCAATGCAATTGTGATGCTATTAATGTGCTCATATCTTCCAGGTATACAAGTCTGTAAGGTAGAAACTTTAAAAGAGCATTATATCAAGGTGGTGTTCTGAAGTTGTATGGTAAAATATATATATATGATTTATTTACCTGTTGTCAATAAGATATGTAAACTTTTATGTTACTTTTTATATTGGGGAACAATTTAAATGTATTTAAGTTAATGAGAGCCTAATCTATGTAAAGGTTAAAAACTTTCAGCCTTTTTTTAATTCATGTTTTAAAAGCTATATCATACGGTGTTAGCTAATGTTCATGTGACCTCAAATAATTTATGTAAACTTTGTAAAATGATATTTAAAAAACAAAGATTAGCTTTAGAATTAAAACACTTAAGATTAATAAAGAGCCCTGCGTTACCTGAGATAAGGCTCTGTGTCCCATCTTATTATGTGAGAATGACTGCGAAAGCAGTAGGTCAGATGTTATTTCATTTAAAGTTATTTTCAAAAGTTTTTTTTTCCTGTCAACATTACTAGCATCTCAAACAGAGGATATAATGTATAACTCAGCCAAAAATTTTAGGGTAGCTATTACACGAACTAAGTTTGTTTACTGTTGTTAATTTTATTTTGTAATTTCCTTATGGGTGATATAAAGATTCCCTGTTAGTGTTTTACAGCAGTGTTGCTTTAAGAACACAACATTGGTTAATTTAAGATAATTAGCCATCACCTACAAGACAGACAGAATAATACAGATCCCAAATAATAAAAAGATAAATAATTTTAAATTATAGACATTAAAGCCCAGTATTCTTTATATAAGTCTGTTAAAATATATTTGATGGATGTTTAAGATTAGGATTTAAAATTAAAGTTATATGAAAAGGGACAAGAAAACCATATTTGGCTCTTGCCCTCTGAGTCAGTCTGTATCCAGGGAACAGCGGACTTCTCTAAAGAGCTTTGCAACTCTGAACCGCATAACCTCCTGATCAGGGAGATTAATGAGACCACTGGAGAACAGAAAGCCAATCAGTGCATTTGCTACGAAGAGGAGAGTCATCAGAGAAGGGAAACATCCCTGATGCTTCCGAGGGAAGCCACATGGTCAAGCAAGACCTGGACCCACCTAGCGCAAATGGCACTAGCAGAACTGAGAAGCTGCTCTCAAGTTTCCCCAGGAATGACTCCCATAAAATCTCAGCTGACTGTTCAGTATAGATAGAAACAAAAGTCAGTTTGACTGCTTCATCTTAAACACTTAGAAAAGACAGTTAAAAACAAATTACAGCCATTTCTGGGCATTTTATATAATAATAGTAATAATAATATTTTAATGTATACACTTTATGTTAGCCTCCCAAAATAAGTAAGACTGGAGGCTACAAAGAAGAATTCTCAGACAGGAATGCCTGATAACTATAAAAAGAGGCTATCAAGATTATCTGCCAGTGGCAGAAGTTTTTAGTTTAAGGCCTACAGATATTCTTAACCTAAACACATAGGCTTGGTATTTGTTAGTATGATTATCCAGCAATGAGTAAGAGAATTAAAGGTTTCTCTATTAGACACAGAGGTCATACTAGTAAAAATATTTTGCAAGATCAGATGACATTAAATTATTAAACTGAATCTTATGGGGAGGGACAAATGTAACACTAAAAGTTAAATATTAAGTTGACAGTCCTGATAACTGGGGATATTAAAGACTGGTGAGGGAACTTCTATACATTGACATGTTCCAGCTGCTGCAACATTTATTAAGTACTCATGTTTTTTTGTTTCTCTCATAGAATAACCCATTCCCAGATGACTTTACTACCTGTTCTTCCCCATCCAGACTTCAAACCTAACTGACTTCTAAAAGGCGACTAATGTCCCTCAGGCGCTGCCCCCTCACGTCACCCTCTCTCAGCTCAGAAGAAGTCTAAATGAGTGACGCCTCTCTTCTTACAACAATGGAGACAAAAATAAATAGAATATCAATATAAGTAATTAATTAAGTCAGGTAAAATCAGGGAGACCTGTTTTTGGGTGAGTTCAAAAAATCGGGAGACTATTACCTGAGGGATTAAAATTCCCACAGTGCTCTTCCTACCCAATCAAATATATGAAAAAAACACATTAGAAAAGGGGGGAATGATTGACCCAACCTGATCTTTTATTAAAATTGGGAGCCATCTTGCCACAAAGCCGTGAAAAGATAATTTTGGCTTAACTATAAATTGCAGCAAGATCTGAACCTGCTTGGAAAGCCTGCCCGTGCCTTGAACTCACCCATGCCTGGCTTTCTGACCAGATAACAGCCCTCTCTGAAACTTTGTTGACACCTCATAAATATTGGCCTTCCTTGGCCAGACGACACTCTCTGAGGCTCTAATGGTCCTCATAAATTCTGATGTTGGGGCCAGCAAACAAAAATGTAAACTACCATTAGTGTGATGCTTGTCAGAATTCTGTTATTTTTAACCCCACTTTTGTGTAACTTTCTGGGCTATAAAGCTGGGCTGCTCTCCTGTTCCCAACGTTTTGGGAGGGAGAGGCAGCCAGGATGGTGGAAATAATAAGCTTGCTTTAATCTGATTTTAATTGGAGTCAGTGGTCTTTTCTTGCAACCTGGTCTAAAAGGTAAACACTACACAAACCTGGAGCTCTGCCGGACTAAAGACTTCTTGAGAAACTGCCTTTGACGATGGGCACTCGACATATATGTTGTTGTCAGAAGCTTTAGCTTCCATTCAAATGAGACCATCAAAGCTGGGTCTACATCTATGAGACCTGGAGGATATTGTTTCAATTTTTCCAAAGAACATGAGGAAGCAGTGCTGACTTCTCTCTGTAGGTAAACTGTGGCCACTGAAAGCTAAGTGTCTCTGCATGTGGACTGTGAAGCCATTTGGTCATCCTCCACTTTCCATGGTGTTTCGTTCTACTGCACTGGGAGTTTGGTATTTGCCTCATGAAATACAATGACTTCAACTGGTACACAGTGATGTAGGGAGTCCTGTCACGTGTGGTGGGTCAGGGTCTGCAGGAGAATGCACCAACCAGGCTTCTATCCCACATAGCTTGACCCTTTGACCATAGCAACCTGATTCTGAACATTGCCCTGAAACGTCTCCATATAACAAAATGCCTTTTATGGAGAGGTTTCAGACATATAAGTGATTCCTGTCTGTAACATGTCAGCCACAAGTCATTTGGAAGTCAATGGCAGAATCACATGTCCCGACCACAGATGTTTTATCACACAGCTGCACACAACAGCTTTTGGCCCACTACTCAGCAGGCCCCAACATACTGGCATCTCTATTCTATTTCATGGTATTTATCTAGCCATTTTCAAAGATGAAGTTGGAGAAACTGTGGGTTTCAATTCATTAAGGAACCATTAAATTTAGAGGAAGCACATTTCAATGAATAATCTAGAGAACTCTCACAGGCAAGGGTTCCCAAAGACTGGCCAAAAGGTCACATGAAGCCAGCCACATTGAGGTCTACAATGTAAGGTCCATGTGTGTTTTGACTCTCAACTATGGCTTCCAAGTCTTTCAGAAAAAAATTCATGTGATATCCTGGCTGAGATTCCCAGTGCTCTGTGGAAAGCCACTCTGGGCTTAGATCTCGGTGTCCAAGGGCGACTCTCATGTGTGGCCTCCTAAAATCCCAACACAATTCATGGCGATACTTCTCTGAAGTCAGTTCCATAACGCATTCTCTAAGAGGAATCACACCAGAGTTCAAGCCCAGGTGGACCCAGGCATCTCTTACAACCACCACACAAATGACCACAATTAAAACTAAAACACTCCCACATGCTCCTCATCTTCTTCCACATAGACACTCATCATAAACTCTGGCTGGAGGTTTCCATGAAGGGCACAGCCCAATACACTGTTCAAAATAAGCACCCTTGCCCCTCATTTGCCTAAAGTCAGGGTGGCCTGGACACCCTTGCTGTGAACCAAGAGTGATCAAATAGGCCTGCCCTATATCTGATCTGCTTCTCCAATTTGAGGCCTAATGACTGTCTGGTATAGATTCTTTATGTGAATTGGTATCATAGAAAACCCAAGCCCCTATCGGCTAGGCTCTGTAGGGATTTGAAGAAATGATTTGACCCAAATGATCCCTATTCTCACTTGATTTAGCTCAGGAAGCTTACAGAGGAAAGTGAGAGACTTCATCCACAATGACTGCTCTTTTGGCCATTTTGGTTTTGGATGCACACTTGGAAACTTTCTTTAGATCCATCAGGTGCTGAGAATCTAAGCCACTGCCACCCCACCGGGCCAAGTGGCTGTTTCAGACACATCCTTTTCGAAAGCAATAAAGCAAAGAGCCACAGGTGATGCCCATTCATTTCCATTTGAAAACTGTTTTCTTCAGGCTTCACAAAAGGGTGGCCTGAGGCAAAGACCTTCCTGACATTAAGGGTAATAGAATCATAAGTAAGAAAATGGCCCAAAGCAGGGTTTCTTCACTGAGACATTACTGGTCACACTGATATCTGAGTTTTCTGAGATGCTCGCATTCCCTTCAGCTATCCAGTACATGGTCATGTAACAGAGCTTGGACGTGGTACATATCTTGGAAACAAAACCATGAGGATACTCTGGAGAGTGGCCAGTATTCAGGAAGAAAAGAGGAACTTAGGAAGATAGTAGCTGTTCACCATTCATTAGGCAAGCCGCACTCCATTTTTAAATTGGGTGGGAAGAATGCTGGGAAGCTTTATACTAGACAGGACACAACCATTGATGCATTCGCATTTCAAATGTCTACAACCACGGATACAGTGGGATACACAGACATAGAAACACTCGTGTTGTCAAACGACTTTCTAGAAACTTTCCAGTCCAAACCTACAAACCGCCATTCCTACCTATTCTCAGAACATGAGACAAAACCACAAACTCACACCGACACCCACAACGGCACCTCCTTCCCCCAAGTATGGCTGTGACTATCCTGAGTGTCCTCTGACTGGTGAGCCATAATATGTTCCCACGAAATGGCCTGTCCAATCTCAGATCTGGTCTCCTTTGCAAACTTTTAGAAGTTGTCAGGAGCCATGGTTGAGCCACTACCTGCTTTCTCAGAAAAAGCCACTCTTCAGAGCTCTCCTGAAATTTGGCCATCATCACATAAGTAGGTACCAAGAAACACTGACTCTGTCTTTGGTAAATTCAAACAATTGAGACCACTGGGACTGAAACTAAGACTTGCTCTGGGTGCATGGCTTCCTGGATCCCAAGTTCAGAAAGTTCCATCACCAAGGAAGTGTGGTAGGTCACTTCCTTCAGGAACTGAATGAGGTCACTGTGATGGAAAACCACTTTGTTCTAACAGTTGCTTCCAAAGGTCCCATGAGATGGAGGCTGCCCCTACTTCCTGTGACACTTTCACAAGTTATAATGGTATATCAACCATAGGCATCCGGGAACAGCTCTGTACACAGGCCTGGTTTGGTCCATTTAATCTACATTAAGAAGAGAGAGGCTGATTCAGACACATTCCTTCATTCTGACCAGGATGTTTGACATGGAAGTTGACATGGATTTGACTTTTGCTCTCTCAGGTCCTTCATAGGTAAAAAGGTCGGTCAAAAGTCGGAGGAAAAGACCACCAAGAGACTGTCTCATGCCACAGCAAAAGGTTTATTGGGCGTCCAGCATGCTGCGGCTCAGAGCTAACTTCAGAGGAGCAAAGAACAAAGAGCCCCAAAAACAACTTGAGCAGAGTTTATTTACATTCTTTAGAGAGGGCAGGGACTTTGCATACATCATAGCCTCCTTTAGCAAATCAACATACCACGGGAAAATCAAATAACAACCCAAAAACATGATTAGCACATTCATTGGCAGGAAGAGGTCGGACAGGGGGTGATTGGTTAGCCCTGAGAAGGGGTATACGTTTAAACTGATTGGTTGAAGCCCTGAGATGTATACGTGATGAGCTGCACGGTTTCTGGGAAGGGGTTGTTTAGCAACTAGGTGGTCAGGGAAGATTTCAACACACATCTAATTGGCAGTTCCGGGAATTGTCTTAACTGCCACAGGAATTTCAGGTTCTGAGTGCAGCTTGGAAACTTTACAAAACCTGGTTCTTTATGTTTCAATTTTAATTTCTTTTATTCTTTCATTTCCCACTCCTTTTTCTTACTACATTTAATCTTAAAAGTAATGAATCATAATTATTGCGGGGTCTCACACTCTATTTCTGCCAGTGGAGCGTATTTCTGTCTGATTACCATGAGTTTTTCCTGCCCAATTTGAGCCTGGAGAAACGAAACTATGCGGTTAAGCAAACAAGGTCCCAAAGTTAGCAACACCATAAGGATGATCAGGGGTCAAGCTAAGCCTGATAGGAGTGTAGTTAACCAGGGGGACTGGGTAAACCATGACTCAAACCACCCTTGTTGAATCTCCCTTTCTCTCTGGCGCTCTTCAAGGCATTTTCTCAATTTACTCATGGATTCTTTTACAACTCCAGTATGGTCAGCATAAAAACAACATTCTTCTCTCAGTGCAGCACAGAGGCCCCACTCCCTCATGAAGAGGAGGTCTAATCCTCGCCTGTCCTGTAAAACAACTTCAGAGAGAGAGTTTAAGGATTCCTACAGCACTGTGATGGAGGTCTCTAATGTCTTCCAGTCTTGATCTATTGCTGTTTCTAATCAGGCCATTTGTTGTGACCCATGGATCATAGCAGCTGTTCCTGTACCCACTCCTGCAGCAGCTCCTATCCTCAATAGGATGGCTATAGTAAGGGACACTGGATGCCAGCAAAATCAGGTTGTTTGTCCCCCTAGTAGACCTTAAAATGATTCTGCATCATAATAAACCACCCTGGGGAGTATCTGCACCATTAAACAATAATTTACAAAGCTGTCAAATACATGGGTTGAAATGCAAGGAGTTCTGACTGTGTGGAGTTCAGTACAATTAAGGTTCCTTTAATTAGTTCCCAGGGGCAGGAGTCAGCTGTACTCTGGACTGGGGAAGTAGGCAAAGATGGAAACTGGGAAGTATGAGATGGTTGAGGGGTTCTGGTAGATCTAGGCATGGGAGGTTTTGGAGGCTTAATTCCTGGCTTGAGGGGATTGGGCCCTATTGCTGTGGGATTTTCTTCCTTTTTAAGCAGGATGGTGAACCAGTGACCAAAGTCATAACGAGGGCCATAAATATAGAATCGCATTTCCCATGCATTTCCCATAGACCATGTTGTTCTGAGGTAGCCCCTTCCTTTGGAAGTGAAAGTTATATTGAGGGGGTAACATAGACTATTCTTTCCACAGCGAGTTTTTGACACAACTTGGCTAGCGGCACATTTCTTGGGATCAATGCAGGTGTCTTTTTTTCCTACCTGAATGATACTGTCTGCAGATTTTGGGTTCAACCATGTAGCTCCCGTTTGTTCACAACCCCAAGATCTTAAATAAAAGTCACTGGGTCCTCCACAGGTTTGGGCCTGTTTGCGACTTCAGAAATCAGCTGGGCACACATAAAAATCAAGACTGGCTAGTTTACACCTGAGCTGGGGAAGATGATATCCATAATTCATGGGGTAAGGTGGTCTATGTTGCCCTGGTTTGGGTTTGAGTGGGATCTGTGTGAAGTCCTCTATGTCAGGGAGATCCCAGTCAGAGAGGCCTATGGCAAGCTGACAAATGTCCAGGTAGAGAGATGGCCACCAAGTCCATAAGAGGGCTGTATGTGAAATAGACCACACTACTTGCCCAGTAGGATTTATAGCTGCCATTGTTGCTGAACAGGCTGATGGTGATTAGGACTGCTGGTGGTCAGGGGAAGAATCCATAGCCTTACCCACACGACGGACACGCAACTTGAGAGGGTTACCAGTCTGTTCCAGTTTCCAGCCAGAGGCTGGACAGGGCGCAGGCTTGAGATGGGTGGCATGGATCCAGGAAGTGATTCCATCCACTTTCACCACTGTAAGTGTTATAAGCAGCACCTGGTATTGTCCTTTCCAGCGGCGTTCCAGGGATGATACCTGATGCCGTCTCACGTAGACGAAGACTCCCACTTGATATCGATGTGGGGTTCCCTCGTCTCCAGGCTGATAAGCACTGGCCAACTGTTTCCACAGGTATCGCTGGGTGCTGTGTTTGTTCAAGGGCTTTAAGTCTGTCAAGCAAGGGGGTGTGAAAGGAATCATTAAGTCTCAGAGTTGGGGTTAGGTCCCTTACTAAAGGAGGGGCACCATAGAGAATTTCATAAGTGGTGAGTTTACACAAAGAGGCAGAGGGTGTACTTTTTGCACGAAACAGTGCTTAAGGTAGGAGCATAGTCCAATTTTTTTATGCAGGTCTCCAAGCTTAATTTCTTTAAATTCTCTTTGATGGTTCTAATCATTTTTTCTACCTGTCCTGAGCTCTGGCATCTATAAGCACAATGTAACTTCCAATTAATCTTCAGGGTCCTGGTGAATCCCTGACTTACCTGGGCAACAAATGCCGGTCCATTATTGGACCCTATTACCTTAGGCAGGCCAAACCTTGGAAAAATGTCTTCTAGAATCTTTTTGAGCACCGTCTGAGCCGTTTCTTTCTTCATGGGGAAGTCTTCAACCAATCCTGAAAGAGTATCTACAAAGACTAGGGGTTATTTAAGTCCATACCTTCCTGGCTTAATTTCAGGAAAAGTCCACTTCCCAAAATTGTCCTGGTCTGGTTCCTCGTAAGCACTTCCCTGCAGGAAGCTTGGATGGGTAAGCATTAACTAATTGGCAGACTTGACAAGCTCTAGTCACCTTCTAAGCTATTTCTTTCCTCTGTAAGTCAGTCAATAAAAAATCCTTTCTTCGGTCCTTTAAGTGTGCCTATAACTTCTTTGAGCTTAAGTGGGTGAGCTAGTGTACGTCTTTCACATAAAGGTGGGCTTTTTGAAATTGTAAACTTGGCTCTGTAGGGTCCCAGAGTTCTGCATCTGTCTCCTCAGATGATAAGTTGCCTGAATGTTCCAGAGTGGCCAAGTCTCCTGAATGTTGATCCCCCTGGTGTGGAAAAAGTTAACAGAGTCACTCCGTTTAGGGCTGCCAATTAAGCTTCCTCATCTGCCCTTCTGTTTTTAACTGCAACGAGGTCGTTTCCCTTCTGGTGCCCTGGACAGTGCACTATAGCTAGTTCCTTAGTGCCCTTCACTGCTGAGAGAAGGTGGAGAATCTCAACTTTGTTCTTTATTTTTTTCCCAGTGGAGGTTAATAGCCCCCTTTGCTGGTAAATAGCCCTGTGCACATTAGCATTGCCAAATGCATAGTGGCTATCAGTGTATATGGTGGCCCTTTTGCCTGTTGCTAGTTCCAATGCTTTCGTAAGGGCAATCAGTTCTGCCATTTGGACTGATGTCTCTTCTGGGAGACCAGAGGATCAGATGACATTAGTTTTGCTAACTACTGCTGCTCCATCCCACCACATACCATTTTGGAGGAAGCTGCTCTCTTTCGTAAACCATACGACTTCAGGGTGAGGCAGTGGCTGGATCCTTCAAGTCTCGTCCGATACTGGTTTCCTCTGCCAGTATGTGTTGACACTCATGAGCGACAGGTCCTGATGATTCTTCTGGCAGCCAGGTTGAGTGGAGCAGAAGGTCCAAGAGTTATTCTGTCTTTGCTAATCCAGAGGCTCTGGTAGTAGTTTATTCTGGAGTTTGATAGCCACCTATCTGGAGGTTGACAGATGATGCTCTCCAGGGCATGGGGGGCTATAATGGATAGCTTCTGTCCCAACGTTCATTAATGAGCATCTTTTATTAGAAGCGCTGCCGCTGCTATAGCTCTTAAGCAACGGGGCCACCCAGTAGTCACTGGGTCCAGTTTTTTTGATAAGAATGCTACCGGCCTTTTCCAAAGTCCCAAAGTCTAAGTGAACACTCCCCATGCTATTCCTTTCTTTTTCTCGATGTAGAGAGTGAAGGGTTTATCTATATCTGGGAGTGCTAAGGCCGGAGCAGATAGCAGCACCTTTTTTTGACATTATCAAAAGCTTGTTGGTGCTCAGGGGTCCATTGGAATTGGGCATTCCACTATATCAGCGGGTATAAAGGGGCAGCCAGAGAGGCGAACCCAGGAATCCATCTCCTGCAAAATCCAGCAGTCCCAAGAAACTCTCTGAGTTGTCTCTTATTAGATGGGGGTGGTATCTGCACAATGGTTTGTTTTCTGTTCTCAGTTAGCCATCATTTGCCACCCCTAAGAGAATAACCCAGGAAGATTACTTCTTGCTGACAAATTTGGGCCTTTTGGCAGAAGCCCTATATCCAAGCCGAGCAAGCTCGGATAATAGTGCTTGGGTCCCAGACTCATAGTTTTCCTTGGTGTCCGCTGCCAGTAGCAGATCATCCACATATTGGAGTAGTGTGACTTCGGGGTGTGCAGTTCTGAAGTCGTTTATGTCCCTGTGGAGGGCTTCATCAAAGAGAGTGTGGGGGGGTTTGAACCCCTGTGGGAGTCTAGTCCAGGTTACTTGGCCAGATGTTCCAGTTTCTGGGTCTATCCACTCGAAAGCAAACAGCAACTGACTGTCCTTATGTAGGGGCAAGCAGAAGTAAGCATCTTTTAAGTCCAGCACAGTGTACCATTCCCGCTCCAGATTCAGAGTGCTAAGCAAATTATATGGATTGGGTACTGTGGGGTGAATGTCCTGCACTCTGTTGTTGATCTCTCTTAGGTCTTGAACAGGACTGTAGTCCCTAGTTACTGGCTTTCTTACTGGTAGCAGGGGGGTATTCCAGGCTGATTGACAGGGCCTTAGGACCCCAAGGGCCAATTATTTCTGAATATGGTGACTTATCCCATCCTTAGCTTCTTTGCTTAGAGGATATTGTTTAACACTGATTGCAGAGGCAGAGGCTTTTAATTCTACTACTATTGGAGGTTGTTTTATGGCTAGACCTAACCCAGCAGTTTCTGCCCAGGTATTAGGATAATCTTTTATCCATTTCTGTTGTAGTTTGCCTCTTTGATCAGTCCTAGGGGGCACGAAGTGTTGATGTTCATCTTCTACGGACATAGTCAATTCTGTGACTATGGGAGTTTTTACTGAAGGTTTTAGAACATCCACTTGGGGACCATCAGGGTTAAAGGTTACTCTAGCCCCGAGTTTGGTAAACAGATCCCTGTGCATCAATGGGGCTGGGCATTCTTGGATTACTAGGAAAGAGTGGTGGACTTTACATTTTCCTACTTCCATAATCCTCTTAGTTGTCCAAGCCCGATAAGTAGTGCCATTAGCCACTTGAACTAGGGACCATTTATTTGATATGGGGCCCAGTGAAGCCTTAAAGGCTGAGTATACTGCTCCTGTATCCACTTCAAAGTTCACTGGAGTCCCCTCCACTTCAAATGTTACCCTGAGCTCGAGGAGGGGATCCGAGTCCTGACATTCCTAGTCCTCTTCTAGAGTCAGCATGGCGGGCTGCTGTGGCTTCTTCTTTTTGGGGCACTCTTTGACTCAGTGTCCTTTTTCTCTACAGTAGGCACATTGATCTGAGGCCAGGGAAAGCCTTTGGCGTGGGCCCAAGTATCCCTTTCTGACTCCCTGCTTTTTAATTTCTGGCGTATTTGCTGCTGTGAAGAAAATCTTAGCCAATGCTTTTGTCTGCCTTTTGCTCCTTTCATCATTTTTTTCTTCCCTTTCCTTCTCTCTCCTCTGTTCCGTGTCCTCCTCAGTTTCTCTCTTATAATATACTTATATACTTATAATATATACTTATAATATATATCTTATAATATACTTTCTCAGCTTCTCTGTCTAAATCTCTTAAGGTCGTATTTTGTAACCCATCTAGACATTGTAAATTTCTCTTAATATCTTGGGCAGCCTGCTCAATAAAGGCCATTGTAATAAATGCCTTTTGGTCATCTGCCTGAGGATCAAAAGGAGTATATTTTCTATATGCTTCCATAATTCTCTCCAGAAACATAGAGGGAGACTCATTAGGCCCTTGGATAATATCTCTTACCTTTGCTAAATTGGTCGGCTCTCTGGCGGCCACTCTGAGACCCACTATTAGAGCCCGGCGATAAGTGGACAGATGCTTCCTACTTTCAAAGGTGTTGGGGTCCCAGTTGGGTCGGTTCATGGGCCCATAGGGATGGAGAGAGAGCATCACAGGGGCTTCTGAGTTTTCTATTATCCATCGCCGGTGGGTTCTTTTAGGTTGCCCATCTTCATCCAGGGGAGGAGGGGTTGCTGCTGCTGTGGGGAAGTCCCCTGGAGGGCTTGGGTCTGGCCCAATTGCCTCTAGCAGTGGAGAGGCTGAGTCAGCGGTGGGAGGATCATCAGGAACTTTGTTGGGGGTTGGGGAGGGAGAGTAGACAATAAGGAGGGGGTGGAGTGTCCAGTCTTGTGACTCAGGGAGAATGGAAGGAAGAGGGAGAGGAGCGGAATGTTTGAATGATAGGAATGTGGGGGAAGGAGTATATGGCTGTTGATCTGGGTGGCCACGTGGCCCCGGCTGAATGACAATATCTCTGAATTTTCGGATTAGAGGAAAGTGGAAGGATTCTTCTGGGGCCATCTGAATTCGAGGATGGGCCATTCTGAAGCACAGAGAGTCTGCCAGGTACGGTGTTTTACTGAAAAAGAAAGATTCTGGGCCCTTGAGCGGACATCAGTCCAATGATCAAGGGTCAGGGACAGAGAAGAGGAAGTGCTTTGTCCCATAATGGGAGTTACTCAAACAGGGACATTGAAGACACAAACACAACACAAAGACAAACAGTAAACGTTTAACATGAGTCCAAGACAAAGATTTGAACTGAGTAACTGGAAAATATTGATGGGTTAGTAAATAAAAACAGACAGTAAACTCAACATGAGTTCAGAACAATGACCAAAACTGAGTTACCGGCAAAACCTGATGGGCTGGCAAATCAAATCCTGAAGCAAAACATAACCGAGTTGAGGAAACTACTATTCCTTGAATTCCCTAGTCCTCCGGAGTGTCCCTCAGGGACGTGATCTTGGCTCTGTGACACGTCTGTCACACCATAGGAGAGAGCTAATGCTCTTCACCAACAGCCACTTTGCCACGCCCTAGCCTGAAACCCGAAACCAGAAAGAGGCACCTTACTTACCCCGAGAGGACTCCCTTGAGATCTTCTATTCACCGCTCCCGGATATCTCACCTGGGGCCTCCAGATGAAAAGTTGCTGCGAACATCAAAGGAAAAGACAACAAAGAGGATTTCTCATGCATCAGCAAAGGGTTTATTGGGGGTCCAGAATGCTAGGCCTCAGAGCTCCCTTCAGAGGAGCAAAGAACAAAGAGCCCCGAGAACAACTTGAGCAGAGTTTATATACATTCTTTAGAGAGCTCAGGGACTTTACATACATCATAGCCTCCTTTAGGAAATCATCATGTACCACGGGAAAATGAAATAACAACTCTAAAACATGATTAGCACATTCATTGGCGGGAAAAGTTGGGGCAGGGGGTGATTGGTCAGCCCTCAGAAGGGGTATACATTTAAACTGATTGGTTGAAGCCCTGAGATGTATACGTGGTGAGATGCACGGCTTCTGGGAAGGGGTTGTTAAGTAACTAGGTGGTCAGGGAAGATTTCAACACACATCTAATGGGCAGTTCCAGGAATTGTCTTAACTGCCACAGGAATTTCAGGTTCTGAGTGCAACTTGGAAACTTTACAAAACCTGGTTCATTACATTTCGATTTCAATTTCTTTTATTCTTTCAGAACCTTACAGTGGAAGGTGAGAGACTTCATTCACAATGACTGCTCTTTTGGCTATATTGGTTTTGGATGCACACATGGGATCATTTTTTTGATCCGTCTGTTGCTGATAATCTAAGCCACAGCCTCACACAGGGCCAAGAGCCTGATTAAGACACATCTCTTTCCAAAGCAATTACTTCTCTGAGGTCAGTTTCAGAACTCAGTCTCTGAGGAGAATCACACCAGTGTTCAAAACCAGGTTGACCCAGTCATCTCTTCCAACTGCCACACAAATGACCACAATTAAAACCAAATCACTCTCACATGGCACTCAACTTCTTACATATATACACTCATTATACCCTTTGGCTAGAGGTTTTCATGAATGGCGCAGCCCAAGAGAGTGTCCAAAATAAGCTCCCTTGCCCCTCATTTGCCTAACCTCAGGGTGGCCTGAACACCCTTCCTGTGAACTAGGATTGATCACATAGTTCTTCCTTTAATACTGCTCTGCTTCTCCAATTTGAGGCCTACTGACTGTCAGGTTTAGATTCCTTATGTGATTTGGAGTAATTAGGAAACCAAAGCAAATTTGCAGCGCTTGAAAGAACTTATTTGACCCAAATGATCCCTATTCTCACTTGGTGGAAGTCAGGAAACTTACAGAGGAAGGCGAGAGACTTCATCCACAATGACTGATCTTTTTGCCATTTTGGTTTTGGATGCACACATTGCATCTTTCTTTAGATCCATCAGGAGCTGATAATCTAAGCCACAGCCTCACACAGAGCCACAAGGCTGATTCAGACACATACTTTTCCAAAGCAGTTAAGCAAAGAGTCACAGGTGATGCCCATTCACTTCCATTTGAAAACTTTTTTCTTCAAAATTCACAAAGGGGTGGCCTGAGGCAAAGATCTTCCTGACTTCAGGGTAACAGAACAATAAGTCAGCAAATCCCAATGCAGGGTTTCTCCACTGAGACTTTACTAGTCACAATGATATCTGAGTTTTGTGAGATGCTTGCAATTCCCTTCAGCTATCCAGTACATGGCCATGTCACAGAGCTTGGATGTGGTACATATCTTGGACAAAAAAACATGAGCCTATTCTGGAGAGTGGCCAGAATTCAGGAAGAAAACAGTAACTTAGGAAGATAGTAGGTGTTGCCCATCGAAAAGCAACCAACAGTCCTTTCCTAAAATGGGCAGGATGAATTCTGGGAAGCTTTCTACTAGACAGGATACATCCATTGATCTATTCTGCTTTCTAATATGTACAACCAAGGACACAGTGGGATACACAGACACAGACACAGTCGCCTTGTCAAAGGACTTTCTAGAAACAGTCCACTCTAAACCAAACAAACCAACTTTCCTACCTATTCTCAGAACATGAGACAAAACCCCAAACTCACACCCACAATCAAAAAGTCACCTCCTTCCCCCATGTAAGTCTGTGACTATCCAGAGTGTCCTCTGACTGGTGGTCCATACTATGTTCCCCCAAAATGGCCTGTCCTGTCTCAGGTCTGGTCTTCTTGTCCATCTCTGTGAAGTTGTATGGAGCCTGTGCTGACGACTACCTGCTTTCTCATTAAAGGCCCATCTTCAGAGCTCTACTTGCATTTTGTCATCCTCAAACCATTAGGTACCAAGAGAGACAGACTCTCTCCTTGGTAAATCCAAACAAGTAAGTCCACTGGGAATGGGACTGGGACTGGCTCTGTGTGCCTGGCTTCCTGGATCCCAAGTTCAGAGAGTTACATCACCAAAGAAGTGAGGTAGGTCAATTCCAACAGGAAGGGAATGAGGTCACTGCCTTGGCAACCACTTTGTCCTAACACTTGTTTCCAAGGGTCCCTTGAGATGGAGGCTGCCCCTACTTCCTGTGACACTTTCAGAAGTTAGAATGGTATATCAACCGTAGACACCAAGGAGAACCTCTCCACACAGGGTTGGTTTGGTCCATCTTCTTTATATCAGTAGGAGAGAGGCTGATTCAGACACATCACTTCATCCTGAACAGGTGGTTTGGCATGGAAGATGACTTTTGCTCTCTCAGGTCCTTCATAGCTGCTACATCTTCTCTAGGGATCATTTCTCATCAAACTTTGAGGTTCTCAGCAGGTCAAAGATCCCCTACATTCCTGTATTCTAAGACCAACTCTGTCCCTGCTCTTTTGTGAAGTTAGATTGAGGGAACAGTGTATGGTTAAGGTTAATAACATATTCTATTTGGGTTAGGAAACATTCTGCGGGATGAATAATGGTATTGGGAACCTGCGATATTCACAAGAATATATAGGTGAAATATAAGTATGAAACCTGAAATCTAGGTACGATTTGAAGCCCTGAAGGGCAATGGGCCCTTTAGTGAGATACTTTGCTTTGAATTATGTTCTGAACAGATATCTCAGATAAATCGATGTGCAATGGCAAAGGACCTTGCACCTTGGATGATTAAATGTCCTAGAGAACATCCAGTCAAAAAGGAATAGTCGGCAGGATTAGGAAGGTTGTCAGTAGGTTTAGAAAAAAGAGTGAATATAGTATTTGAACGAAAGTTTCATTAGCAATAGGGTTTGGGGTAGAGAGTGAACATAAATATGAGCACATATGAAGAGTCAGTCACAATGATGAACTGGGGAAAATATGTAGGAAAGCAGATATCAATAGAGACATTAGGAAATCAGGCAAAGTATAATGTAATAGGGTTAGACATTTTCAACATGGTTGAGGTTGAATATATAATCTTAGGAAGAAAGAAATATGTTGCCTCCAATAGGATTGACATTTGAGAGCATTAGGCAACCTGGACATGGTTGCTTTTAGTAATCAATGCTCACTTTCCATTTTGCTTTGGTGAAAGGTTAATAGGCACTTGTCACTTCCTGTTTTTCTGTATGCTTAACAAACCACTGTGGAAATCTTGAGAACTGTTTGCTAATTTTGTTCCCAGGATGTGCTGTCCCCAACTGCCAAACTGCAGAATATACTCCTTCACCCGGGTGCACGCAAACCGCACACTCGCCCTGACCCATCAATAAATTTCCCATTCTGCCCTCTCCAAGAAAAGTATATAAGCTCTGTTAAAGCTGTTCTCAGGGCTCTCTGCTCTATTCAAGTGAGCTCTGAGCCCCAGCATGCTGGACCCCCAATAACCTCTTTGCTGTGGCCGAGTGAAAATGCTATACTGTTCTGTACTTAAAAGATGCTTTCTTTTGCTTGCCTCTGCATAAAGATAGTCAGTTGCTGTTTGCTTTCGAGTAGGTAGACCCAGAAACCGGAACGTCTTGTCAACTAACTTGGACTAGACTTCCACAGGGGTTCAAAAACTCCTCCATTCTCTTTGATGAAGCCCTTCACAGACATCTCTACAACTTCAGAACTACGCACCCCGAAGTCATTCTGCTTCAATATGTGGATGTCCAGCTACTGGCAGCCAACACCAAAGAAAACTGTGAGTCTGAGACCCAAGCACTATTATCTGAGCTTGCTCAACTTGGGTAGAGAGCTTTGGACAAAAAGGCCCAAATTTGCAAGCAAGAAGTAATCTTCCTGGGGTATTTCCTTAGGCGCGGTAAATGATGGCTCACTGAGCCCAGAAAACAAACCGTTGTGCAGATACCACCCCCATTTAACAGGAGACAACATAGAGAGTTTCTTGGGACTGCTGGCTTTAGCAGGTTATGGACCTGGGTTTGTGTTCTTAGCTGCTCCTTTATACCCGCTGTTAAATGAGAATGCCCAATTCCAATGGACCCTTGAGCACCAGCAAGCTTTTGATAACATCTAAGAACACTGACACTGAACTCCTCAACTTCACTGAGCCCAGCCTGCAATTTCAGAAAGCCCTACACTACATTAAAAATGTACATCAACTCAATCAACTTGGTTCAAAAAAACTGCCGGCATTACTGTAGGATCAAGAACAGAGTTTTAGACTAATTCACTCACAGTGAAAGGAAATAATTGAATGGGTAACAAAAGCCTGTCAGTTCTGTCAATTGGTTAATGCTTACCCTTCCAAGCTTCCTGCAGGAAAGCACCTATGAGGAACCAGACCAGGACAATTCTGGGAAGTGGACGTTACTGAAATTAAGCCAGCAAGGTATGGACTTAAATATCTCCTAGTCTTTGTAGATACATTTTCAGGATGGATTAAAGCCTTTCCCACCAAAAAAAAAAAAAAAGAAAAGAAAACCGGCACAAATTGTGGTCAAGAAGATCCTGAAAGATATTTATCAAAGACACGTCCTGCCTAATTTAATATGGTCTGATAATTGAACAGCCTTCATGGGCCAGGTAAATCAGGGGTTAGCCAGGACCCTGGGGATTAATTGGAAGTTACATTGTGCTTATAGACCCCAGAGCTCAGGACACTTAAAAAAAATAAATAGAACCATTAAAGAGACCTTAACAAAATTAAGCTTAGAGACCGGCATAAAAGATTAGACTATGATTCTGCCTTATGCACTGTTTCATGCAAGAAATACTCCCTTTCTTTCTTTGTGTAACCTCACCCCCTATGAAATTCTCTATGGGGCCCTTCCTACACTAAGAGACCTAACCCCGACTCTAAGACCTAAGGATCCCTTCCACACACCCTTGCTTGACATACTTAAATCTCTTGTAAGAACTCAGCTATACCTGTGGAAACAGCTGGCCACTGCCTTCCAACCTGGGGACGAGGGGAATCCATATTGATATCAAGAAAGAGACTTCCTCTACATAAGATGACATCAGGTGTCATCCCTGGAACCCCGCTGGAAAGGACCATTCCAGGTGCTACTTATAACACCTACAGTAGTAAAAGTAGAGGGAATCACTTCCTGGATTCATGCCTCTCATCTCAAGCCTGTGCCATGTCCAGACTCTGGCTGAAAACTGGAAAAGACTGTTAACCCTTTCAAATTGCATATTCGCCACGTGGGTAAGGCTATAGACTCTCTCCTTGGCCACCCGTAGTCCTAACGTTCATCAGTCGCTTCAGCAGCGATGGCTGATCACAAATACTACTAGACAAGAAGTATGGTCTATCTTGCATACAGCCCCCTTAGGGACCTGGTGGCCATCTCTCCACCCAGACATTTGTCAGCTGGCTATAGGTCTTTCCTATTAGGATATCCCTGATGAAGAGGATCTCACTAAAATTCCATTAAATCCTTTCCGTACCATAGATAATGGAAACAAACATTATGGTTGTAGGGACAGGCAAGCCAGATGCAGGTTGGCTAGGCTATATTAGTATGTTTGCCCGGCAGACTATCAAAGCCACAAACCGCCACGGCTGTGTGGGGGAAAAGCCGACTTCTTCTGTAAGTCATGGCGATTTGAGCATACAGGGGCTGCCTGGTGGAACCCAAAATCCTCATCAAATTCAGTACACAGCATTGGCCATATTACCACTTAGAAAACCCAAACTGATGGCCAACAGAGGAGTCTCTAGATCCTCAAATTCTGTGTGACCTTTTTAACTTCTGCAAGTGCTCAAAAGGGTGAAAGGAAATTCCCCTATGTGAAGGCCTTTTTCCTCTTTCGCTCACATCCTGAACTATGCTTCTCCAATAGTTCCTCAAACTCAGCCTTCTGCTCCAGACTCTCTGCTGTCAGTCCCACCTCAGCAAACCTGATTTCTCTTCTCCAATTACTAGATCAAAAACCGAAACCTCCACCGGTTCTCAGAGCATTGCCCTCTTGCTGAGGTAGCAGGTACTGAGGTACCCATCCATCCACTCACTTCTCTCTTTTCTTGTCAGTGCCCACACCGGGTCCCACCAGGTCCTCTTACCACTTAACCCAAAGCTCAAACCAGCTTAGGAGAGCTCTCAGACCCCTATCGAAGATGTAATGAAAATGGCCTTTAAAGTTGCTTTGTCATCACTGAAAACAGGTTACTAAGAATTTAAAGTCCCTCACAGGCTTTTTGGGATACTCACTCCCATCTTCCTTTCTGCTCTACCGATTCTACTGCTCAATTTATGTTGCTAGGAAAATCCCAAACCCCTTTCCCATTATTCCTTTACATCTCTCCTTCCTTATTCTCAGATCCACAGAGCTGCTCTCACCCCCCGCCTTCCCCGTCTTCCCCCTCTGTACCAGGCCCACAGAAAAATCTTCACTGAACTTCTCCAGAAGTCTTCACCATGGCTGACTTTAGGACTTTCAGCAAAAGAGTCTCTATAAATGAGTTCAGTGTAGATTAACTTCCTCTTTTTCTGTTGCCCTGTTCTACTTGGCTACTGGCTGGAAAAATCAGCACTCCTAAGCTAGACACCCCCTTAATAGTTTTTCACAGAATATGTTAACAAGGCCTCTGGCCTTGAGCTGGGGCTTCACAGAGATATCTACATTTCTAAGATAAAAATTTACAAACTGGGCTCCATGGTAACAGTTGGCAGGGGGATAAAAGAAAAGGAAAAAAAAGCTCTCTGCCTCCCAGGTGTCCTTGAAAAGTTAACTTGCCCACAATAAAGGAAAAAACAGAAAAAAAGCTTCTTTTTGTGAATTTCTGCAGACTGTGAACTTCTGAGTCCCTTCTCTTTCATGTTGGGTACAAAATTCTGAAACTACCTAAACTTGGGGTTCAGGATGTTAATTGATTACAACAGAAGCAATGCCCTCTGAATCCGGTTGCAACCAAATAGGACTGTTTCCCTGTCTTTGGTGCTATCTTAAGTGCCGTGCCTTGTCCGTCCCTACAACAGTATAATTCTATATACTTAAACATTGTTCATGTTTTCATGAAATGGTCAACAGATGTGATTAATTGTGTAATGGTGAAGATGTCTCCCAGATTGCTCTGTAATGACCCAGGTTCATTTGAAGTTCAAACACGGGGGCATACAACCCGGTTCCACTGGGAACATATATCCCTCACTTTAGCCATCATATTAGGAATTGGAGTTGCGGCAGTGGTAGTCACAGGAACCACTGCCCTGCTCCATGGTACACAACAAATGACCCAAATAGAAGCAGCAAGAGACCAAAACTTAAAGATAATAGAAACCTCCATCACAGCTTTGCAGGAATCTTTAACATGTCTCTCTGAAGTTGTTTTACACTCCAGTTGAGAGTTGGACCTCCTCTTCATGAGAGAAGGAGGCCTTTGTGCTGCATTGATGTAAGAATGTTGTTTTGATGCCGACCATACTGAGGTTGTAAAAAAAACCTTTGAGTAAAATAAAAGGATGCCTTGAAAAGCGTCAACGAGAGAGAGAGGCCCAAAAAGGGTGGTTTGAGTCTTGGTTCACACAGTCCCCCTGCTTATCTACGCTTTTATCAACCCTGGCCTGTCCAATAATAATCCTCATATTATTGCTAACTATAAAACCCTGTTTGCTCAACCATGTAATTTCTTTTCTCCAAGCTCAAATTGGATAAGTTAAACTTATGGTAATACCCCACTAGCAGACATAGAATGTGACACGTCCCAATAATCACTTTTATGATTAAAAGTAGCAAGAAGAAGAAGTGGGGAATGAAAGGTTAATAAAAAAGGTACTTGTAACTTCCTGTTTTTCTGTATGCTTAACAAAACACTGTTGAAATATTGAGAACTGTTTGTAATCTTGTTCCCAGATTGTGCTGTCCCCAACTGCCAAATTGCAGAATGTATTCCCTCACCCAGTTTCACACTAACCACCCACTCGCTCTGACCCATCAATAAATTTCCATCCCTGCCCTCTCCAAGGAAAGTATATAAGCTCTGCTTAAGCTGTTCTCAGGGCTCTCTGCTCTATTCATGTGAGCTCTGAGCCCCAGCTTGCTGGACCCCCAATTAACCCCTTGCTGTTGCATGAGACACTATCTTGGTGATCTCTTCCACTGACGCTTGCAGGAACATTACTTGGATGTTTGAATGTAGAAGAGAAAATCCAGTCATAAACGGATAGTCGGTAAGATTAAGAAGATAGTCGGTAGGTTTAGGAAGAAGAGTGAGTATAGGATTTGGAAAACAATATCTTTAGCAATAGGGGTTCGGTTAGAGAGTGAATGTAAATGTCAGCACATGTGAACAGTCACAATAATGAAGTGGGAAAAATATGTAGGAAAGCAGATATCAATAAAGAATTTACGAAATCAGGCAAAGTATAAAGTGCGTGATACGATTAGACATTTTCAACAGAATTGAGTTAGAATATATAATCTGAAGAAGAAACAAATATGTAGTCACCAATAGGATTGTCATTTGAGAGCATTAGGCAACTTTGACATGGATGTTTTTTGTAATCTATGCTCACTTTCCATTTAGGCTTTGGTACAATCAAAAGTGTGACCTTTACATTTGTCTCCAGAATACTACTGTGATAAAATGTATATGTAGATGTGGTGACATGAGTGTTTCTTCCACCATTTCTGGGAGCAATATTTTGAAGACATATAAATGGGTATTGGGGGTACAAAGAGGTGTACACTGTGTCATTGAATATACAGATAATGCATGAATAGACCATAAGTGAATAAATAATATAACTGGTTCCACATTAAATAACGGATTGAATAGATATCTGAAAATATATAAGAAATCTTATATTGATATACAATCATTCATTCCAACCAATGATACATCTAATATTAATATTAGGGTTACGGTTTATCATGAAGATATGTTAGTTTTGCTACAAAAGTGATTATGGAAATCGAAAATAATGTGTTTGGAAAGAGTCAGTCATAATGCTGGCAATATGTAAACAAGGCCTCTGGCCTTGAGCTGGGGCTTCACAGAGATGGCTACATTTCTAAGATAAAGAAGTTACCAACTGGGCTCCATGGTAACATCTGGCTGAGAGAAAAAAAAAAAAAGAGAAGAAAATAGCTCTGCCCCATTCCCGGTATCCTTAAAATGTTAACTTGCCCAGAACAGAGAAAAAAAAAAAAAAAAACAGAAACAAAAACTGCTTTTTATAAATTTCTGCAGATTGTGAACTTCTGAGCCCCTCCCATCCATGTTGGGTACAAAATTCTGAAACAATTTAAACTTGGGGTGCAGGGGATTAAATGATTACAACAGAAGCAATGCCCTCTAAATCCGGTTGCAACCAAATAGGACTGTTTCCGTGTCTTCGGTGCTATCTTAGTTGCCTTACCTTGCCTTGTCCATCCCTTTTCTCATGAAAAGACCAGTCGAGAAACATGGAGGAATGCATGTGCTCTGAAGCAGGAAATGATTGATAGTGAAACAAATGCCTATTAATTTTCTAACTTGTGGATGAAATATATATCCTATGATGTGCATAAATTGAAGAAATAATAATCTACCAGTGTTGAATAAAAATGAACGTCAAAATACACATTATGTTCGATTGGAATCTACTTGCATTGATGTTAAACTGGGTCAGGTACTGTAGAAATATTAGGATTTGTGTGCACCATTCACTCAAGTTACTTTTCAGTATAAGAAAGAAATATGTTTTTATGGTTAATGAATATTTCTAAGAATAATCTTTGGAAAGTTGATTATAAATTTACGTATATGAATATGAATGAATTTCGTGAGTGTAAAATAAGACACATATTTCATATTTTGAAAAATCTGGAGAGTGTATATATATATATATATATATATATATATATATATATATATATGTGTGTGTGTGTGTGTGTGTGTGTGTGTGTGTGTGTGTGTGTGTGACTAAAGTCACGGTGGCCTGGACACCCTTCTTGTGAACCAGGAGTGATCAAATAAGTCTGCCATTAATACTTTTCCACTTCTCCAATTTGAGGCCTTCTGACTTTGGCGTTTAGATTCTTTATGTGAAATGGAGTCAAGAAAAAACCGAAGCACTTATGGATTTGCCTCTGCATGGTTTTGAAGAATTCATTTGACCCAAAGGATCCCTATTCCCCTTGATGGAGGTCAGGAACTTTTCAGAGAAAGGCGAGAGACTTCATCTACAATGACTGCGAATTTTTGCCATTTTGATTTTGTATGCACACATGGGATCTTTCTTTACATCCATCAGGTGTTGGTAATCTAAGCCACAGCCTCACACAGGGCCAAGAGACTGATTCAGACACATCCCTTTCCAAAGCAGTTAAGCAAAGAGCCACAGGTGATGCCCACTCATTTCCATTTGAAAACTGGTTTCTTCAGGCTTCAGAAAGGGGTGGCATGAGGCAAAGCCCTTCCTGACATTCAGGGCAAAAGAACAATAGGTAAGCAAAAGGCCCATAGCAGGGTTCCTCCACTGAGACTTTACTGGTCACACTGATATCTGAGTTTTCTGAGATGCTCGCCATTCCTTTCAGCTATCCAGTACATGGCCATATCACAGAGCTTGGAGGTGGTAAATATCTTGGACACAAAACCATGAGCCTATTCTTGAGTGTAGCCAGAATTCAGGAAGAAAATGGGAACTTAGGAAGTTTGTAGGTGTTGCCCTTCGATAATGCAAGCCACAATCTATTCATAAATTGGGCAGGATTGATGCTGGGAAGCTTTCTACTAGACAGGACACATCCATTGATGCATTCTCTTTTCTAATGTCTACAAAAAGAGACACATTGGGATACACAGACATAGAAACACTTGCCTTGTCAAACGACTTACTAGAAACAGTTCACTCCAAACCAAACAAACCGCCTTTCTTACCTTTTCTCAGAACATGAGATAAAACCACAAACACACAACAAAAACCACAAAGGCAACGCCTTCCCCCAAGTAGGTCTGTGACTATTCGGAGTGTACTCTCACTGGTGAGCCTTACTATGTACCTCCAAAATGGCCTGTCCTGTCTCAGATCTGGTCTCTTTGGCCAACTCTGTGAAATTGTCAGGAGCCCGTGGTGAGCCACTACTTGCTTTCTCTGGAAAGGCCAGTCTTCAAAGCTTTCCTGGCATTTGGCCATCTTCACATCAATAGATACCAAGAAAGACTGACTCTGTCCTTACAAAATCCAAACAAATGAGCCCACTGGGACTGGGACTAGGACTGGCTCTGGGTGCCTGGAATCCTGGATCACAAGTTCAGAGAGTTCCATCACCAAGGAATAGAGATGAGGTCACTTCCTTCATGAACTGAATGAGGTCACTGCCTTTGCAACCACTTTTTCCTAACAGTTGCTTCCAAGGGTCCCATGAGATAGATGCTGCCCCTATTTCCCGTGACCCTCTCACCAGTTAGAATACTATATCACCCATAGGCACCCGTGAACAGCTCTGCACACAGGCCTGGATTGGTCCATCTTCTGTACATTAGGAACAGAGACACTCAGTCAGACACAACCCCTCTCCAGACAGGGTTGTTTTCCATGGAAGACGACTTTTGCTCTCTCAGGTCCTTAATAGCTGCCTACATCTTCTCCAGGGATTATTTCTGCATGGACCTTTGAGGTTTTCAGCAGGTGGTATATCCCCTACATTCCTATATTGTAAGACCAACACTTTCTCTGCTCTTTTATAAAGTTAGAATGAGGGAATAGTATATGGTTTGGGTTAATTACATGTTCGATTTGGGTTAGGAATCATTTTGCTGGATGAATAATGGTATTGGAAATCTGTGATATTTATAAAAATATAGAGGTGAAATATATGTATGAAAACAGAAATCTAAGTAATATTTGAAGCCCAGAAACGGATTGGGCCCTTGATTGGGAGACTTAGCTTTGAATTATGTCCTGCACAGATGTCTCATATAAATCAATACACAATGGCATCGGACCTTGTACCTTGAATGATTGAATGTCGAAGAGAACATCCATTCAAAAAAGGATAGTCAGTAGGATTTGGGAGATAGTTGGTAGATTCAGAAAGAAGAGTGAGTATAGGATTTGGACCAAAAGTTATTTAGCAATTGGGTTTCAGGTAGAGAGTGAATGTAAATGTCAGCACAAATGAACAGTCAAAATGATGAACTGGGAATTTATGAAGGAAAGCCGATATCAATAGAGACATTAGGATATCAGGCAAAGTAAAGTGAGTGATAGGATTAGACATTTTCAACAGGGTTGAGTTTGAATATATAATCTTAGAAAGAAACAAATATGTAGTCAACAATTGGATTGACATTTGAGAGAATTAGGCAACCTGGACATGGATGTTTTTAGAAATCCATGCTCACTTTAAATTTAGGCTTTGGTACAATCATAAGTGTGACCTTTGCTTTATTTTCCAGAATATTACTGTGATAAAATGTATATGTAGATCAGGTGACATGAGTATTTCTTCCACCATTTCTGGGAACAATATTTTGAAGACGTATAAATGAGTATTGGGGGTAGAAAGTGGTGTAGTATCTGTCTAAGAATATAGAGATAATGCAAGAATAGACCATACTGTGAATAAATAATATAATTGGTCCGCTTTAAATAATGGATTGAGTTGATATCTGAAAATATACAGAAAATCTAATGTTGATATAAAATCATTCATTCCAACCAGTTATACTTCTAATGGTAATATTAAGGTGATATTTCATCATGAAGAGTGTGTGAGTTATGCTTCAAAAGTGATTATGGAAATCGAAAATAATGTGTTTAGAAAGAAGTCTTGTTAAAAAACATGGAGGAATACATGTGTTCTGAAGAATGAAGTTATTGAAAGTGAAACAAATGCCAATAAATTTGCTAACTTGTGTATGAAATATATATCTTATGATGTGCATAAACTGAAGAAATAGTAATGTACAAGTGTTGACTAAAAATGAACATCAAAATACACATCACGTTCCATAATTATCTACTTGCATTGGTGTTAAACTGGGTCAGTTACTGTAGAAATATTAGGATTCGTATGCACCATTCACAGAAGTTAGTTTTTATTTCTAGGAAACAAATATGTATTTCAGGTGGATGAATATTTCTGAGAATAATCTTTTGAATATTTGATTATAAATCCACATACATGAATACGAATAAATTTAGGGAGTGTACATTGAGACCCATATATTTCATATTTTGAAAAACTTGGAGAGTGTACACACACACACACACACACACACACACACACACACAGACATTAAAAAGTAGCAATATATATGGAAATCGAAATTCATCATGAAATGTATATCATCCACTGATCCAAAAATATTCATTATACTGAACATGATTTTATTTATCATGTTGTTCATCTACGAAGCTCACCCATAGGTTGAATTTTCAGTTCCAACTGTGTTTAGGTGGAGTGATCTCTTCTCCCAATTTGTATCTGCAAAGTCAGCCACCTCACAAGAATGTACATGTGATAACAGGTATGATTCAATATGTGCATATGAAATAACATGTGCTGAATTGGCTACAGAGAAAGGCAGAGAGGAATTCATCTATTTGTTAACTTTAAAAACACATGGAGAACTATTTCAACAAAATATTGACTAGATTTATAAGTCCTACCCTGTATAATGCAAAAGGCAAGTCCAGCAATACACTATGTCTCGTCTAAACTGCTTGTATTTCTATTTGGTTTGGGTTATTTTTCTCCATCATATTAGAATTAGTAGTCAGAGTCTAGTAGGGTATGCGTTAGTGTCAGGCATTCAGCATTTTGAATTGAAAATAGGAAAATGAATCCAATGTGTATGTAAATATGTGCTTCACAAAAATCTTCCCACTCTAATCCAGAACAATGCCTTGACTTTACCTTCACTCCAAGTAAAATACAATTAGAGTGGACGAGTTAGAAAATCTGTGAATACATATCTGGAATGTAATATGCTCAAGAGTTCACAACCTTGAAGGTGGTAGAGGAGTTTCCAAAAGTAAGGGACAGGTAAATACTCCACAAAAATGGAGCTCTTCTGGACTAAAGACTTCTGGTGAAACTGCCTCTGAGTTTGGGCACTTGAAATATTTGTTGTTGTCAGGAGTTTTAGCTTTTTTTGTAGAGAGACCATCAAAGCTAGGTATGTATCTAAGTGACCTGGAGGACATGGTTTCTTATTTTCTAATGAACATGAGGCAGCAGTGCTGAATTCTCTCTTTGTAGGTAAACTGTGGCCACTGCGGGCAAACTCTTTCCGTGTGGACTGTAAAGCCATCTGGCCATCCTCCACTTGTCGATGTGTTTCTTGCTGCTGCAATGTGAGTTTGGTATTTGCTTCACAAAATACAAGGAGATAAACTGGGACACAGTGCTAAAGGGAGTTCTGTCACGTGTGGTGTGTCAGGTTCTGCATGATAATGAACCAACCAGGCTTCAATCCCACATAGCTTGCATCCTTAACCATAGCAATCTGATTCTGAACATTGCCCTGAAAACTCTCCACATAACAAGATGCCTTTACATAGAAGGGTCTGCTGGGTGCACCATGTCAGTCACAAGCCATTTGGAAGCCAATGGCAGATCCACATTGCTCCACCACAGATATTTTATCACACAACTGCACACGACTTTTCTAGGCCCATTTCACATCAGGCTCCAACTTACTGGCATCTCTGTTCTACACCATTTTCATGGTCATGGGAATTTCAAAAATTTCATGGTATTTATCTAGCCATTTTACAAGAATGATGTTGGAGGCACTGTGTTTTTAACTTCATTCAGGAACAATTAAATGGTGAGGAAGCTCATTTCAATGAAAGCTCTGGAGAAATCTCACAGACAAGGCTTCCAAAGAGTGGCCAAAATTTCACAGGAAGCCAGACCTATTGCTGTCTACAATGTGAGGTACATGTGTGTTTTGACTCTCAACTATGGCTGCCATGTCTTTCAGAATATAACCATGTGATATCCTGGATTAGATTCCCAGTGCTCTGTGGAAAGCAAACCTGGGCCTAGATCTCGGTTTCCAAGGGCGACTCTCATGCGTGACCAACTAAAATCCCAACATATTTCATGATAACACTTCTCTAAGTCAGCTCTAGAACTCAGTCTCTAAGGTGAATCACACCAGAGTTCAGCCCAGGTATACCCAGTCATATCTTCCAACTACCACACAAATGACCACAATTAAAACCAAAACACTCCCACATGGTCCTCATTTTCTTCCATATATACACTCTCATACTACGCTCTGTCTGAAGGTTTCCATGAGTGGCGAAGTCCAAGACAGTGTCCAAAATAAGCTTTCTTGCCCTTCATTGCCTAAAGTCATGGTGGCCTGGACACCCTTCCTGTGAACCAGGTGTGATCAAATAGGCCTGCCCTTAATACACCTCTGTTTCTCCAATTTGAGGCCTACTGACTGTCAGGTATAGATATTTTTATGTGAATTGGAGTCATGAGAAAACCCAAGAACCTATGTGCTAGACTCTCCAGGGCTTTGAAGAACTCATTTGACACAAAGGATGCGTATTCTCACTTGATGGAGTTCAGTAGACTTACAAAGGAAGGCAAGAGACTTCATCCACAGGGACTGCTCTTTTGGCCATTTTGGGTATGGATTCACACACGGAATGATCCATCAGGTGATGAGAATCTAAGCCACAACCTCACACAGGTCCAAGAGGCTGATTCAGACACATTATCAGGATCAATCACTTGATTTTTTCCTCTGTCTAACTAGCTAGAGAGACCTTCTCTTTTAATTGAATTTTTATCTCTGTCTGACTAGCTCGAGAGACCTTCTCTTTTACTTGAATATTTCTACTATAACTATAATACAACCCAAGAAGATAAAATTATTACTCCATATACTATGAATCAAATTGATGATTTAGATAATTAGTTAAATACTTGGGCAATAATCATGTGCAAATCTAATGTTTCATTTGATAACCACTTAACATCTAATCCTTTATTGTCTTTTTGGTCATCACATCATGAATTTTTCCAAAAATGACAAGAAAAACACCTATTATAAATGCTACAAATATATTCACTGATGGGTCAAATAATGGTACAGCAGTAATATTTACACCTGATCAAACTTTTACATTTTTAGTACCCAAACAATTAGCTCAAAATGTAGAGCTTAATGCAGTATTACAAGCTTTTGTGATGCTTAAAGCATCTGTAATTAATTTATTTTCCGATAATCAGTATATAGTTAGTGCTATAGTATCACTTGAAGATGGTAGAAGGATTTCCCCTTCCTCTACTATTTTCTCTTTGCTTTCGACTATACAAAGTCTAATCTGGGACAGGAAAGATTCGTTTTTTATAGGATATTTCAGGACACATACAGGATTGCCTGGAGCCCTTAGTTTGGGCAATTATTTAGCAGATAAAACAACACATGACATTCATACATATTTTCTATACACTAGAAGAAGCTACAAATTTTCATAAAAAGTTCCATGTCAATGCTAATACTTTACAAAAGTGTTTCAAAGTAACTAAGGAACAAGCTAGACAAATAATAAAACAATGTCAAAATTGTGTGACCTTTTTACCACAAGTTAATCTTGGAGTCAATCCTAGAGGATTGATACCTAACCATATTTGGCAGATGAACGTCACAAACTTGCCAGAATTTGGAAAATTAAAATATTTGCATGTTACAGTTGATACTTCTTCTGGATTTTTGATGGGCTCCATTCTTGCTGGAGAAAAAAACTAAAGATGTTATAGCTCATTGCTTACAAAATTTTGCCACTGTGGGCGTTCCAAAAGAGTTAAAAACAGATAATGCCCCTGCTTATACTTCTACTTCTTTTAAACAATTTTGCTCATCATTTGGCATTACTCATATAACAGGAATCCCATACAATCCACAGGGAGAAGGCATAGTTGAAAGAGCACATGAAACTATTAAAACGTACATATTAAAGCAAAAAGAACAAATTGGGAAGGGGTATATATTCCCCAAAGGTAAACTTAAAATAACCCTTTTACTCTAAACTTTTTAAATTTGGGTTCATCAGGGCTTAGTGCTGCAGAAAGGCATATATGTCCAAAAAATGTACATAAGCCCAAGGTACTTTGGAAGGATATTCTAACAGGACAATGGAAAGGTCCTGACCAAGTAATTGTCTGGAGTCCGGCGTCTGTTTTTGTGTTTCCACAGGGAGAACAGTAGCCAATTTGGATTCCAGAGAGATTAACTAAAGAGATTTCTACAGACCAAAAATAAGATGATTTGGCTCAAATCAATAAGAGCTGATATGCAGAACTCCAGTTTGGCTGTTCTTACATCTGTGACAGAACCAGAATGTTTTTTTGAAATCTATTTTATTATTCCCCTTTCTCATATCATGAAGTTTTATTTTGTTTTTTTTTAGCTCATACAGAACTAGGTTAATGTTTTGCTGATCAGTTCTATTTTTGGACAATAGAGTTTTTAGACATTGCAATGGAGATTTCACCTGTAAAAAGTCATAAGGCCTTTAATATTTTGTCATGTGTTGTATGTATTATATTATGTGTGCACTTGTGTTTTGTGTTATATGTTTGATTTCACATCTTTTCTGTGTTGACTATATTCTTTTCAAGTTGATATACTTTGTCTTCATTATCTGATGTTTTGACTTCTACTTGATCTAGTCTGTTTGTAATATTCTCATTAGCGCTTTTAATCTGATTTACGGTTTCTTGCATTTCTATGATTACAACTTGATTATTTTTTAACACCTCTATCTCCTGATAAAGCTCATTCTTTGCAGATTTAATTTGTGTGTTTAGTTCCTCTTCAAAATATACTTTCAATGCTTGGATTTGCTGTCTCATGTCTTCTCTAATATTCCGTTCCATCTGAATTAGGAATGCCTTGATTTCTTTCCCTGTCCATATTTCTGATTCTTCTAGGTCCTCCTGTATATTTAGATTGTCCTGCATTGTTTGTAACCCCTTTTTCCCTTGTTTTTCATATTGTTCACGTTGCTGTCCAGCTCTGTTTGACTGCTTTGTAACTGCTTTCTCCTATACATTTGTTTTGGCTTTGTATATCTCTGTTGTCTCTCTTTTGTGGTGGAAGATTATGCCTAAAAATTTTGGGCTTTGTTGTACTTTAAAGCTGATTCATTTAATTCATATAAGGCTTCTAGGTTCTGTATGTATATAATGATTTGCTGTTTGTTCTTAGGACTATATGTTTAGGTTGGGTGCTCTGGTGGTACAATGGTTAGTATGTCTCGGCTACTTTAGAAGATTGCTCCACTGAAGGTGGATACTACCAGGCAATTGGATCAGGGTGTTGGTAGTAGCTAGGTATTTAGGAGTCTTATAGACAGCCTCGAGACATTCACCTATTTGCATTTAGACAATTACACACAATGAAAAATGTAATGCTTGGAGTGAGAGTTGGGGGGTGGAGAATGAAGGTGCTCTTAAAAAGAAAAAAAGGATAGAGGGAGAGATAGATTAGAGGGGAATGAAAAGAACAATAAAACTTGAAATGGGATAGAAAGAGAGAAGGAAAAGGGGGGAAAGGAACAGGGAGAGAAGAAGGAGAGAAAAAAATATCAACAACAGCAACAACAACAACAAAAAAATTAAAGTCTTAGAGATCCACCTTCTTCTCTTCCAGTAGGCGGAGCTGTGCCTTCCAAGCGGAGTGTCTGCTCTCTACCTGCCGAGAGCTATCCCTGTAGGGCGTCTTCTGGGGGTCTCTCAGACTTGTCAGTCCAGAGCCATTTCACTTCTCCAGCTCTTAACCCCCTTCCTCCTGTCAGCCTGCCAGGTAGGTCCTGTTCCCCAGAAGTGATTCTCCAGAGATCTAGTTACACTTGCAGCCCCACCGAGTGCCCCTTTTAAGCCTCAGTGCTGTGGTAAACTGGCGGATAAGACCTTAGGGGTCACCACTGGTGATATGGGGGGGTTGGGTTCTGGGATCCCCTCTGCTTCCCTACGGACACGACCCCTGAGAAGTCAATGAAGTTTCCTGGCTGCTTGTATCAGTATGGGGAGTCACACACCTGCTAAAGTGGAATTTGCTGGGAAGGAATTTCGCCGGCCGAACTCCGATGATGTCACCTCTCTGCTATGGTGGGCCCCAGGCTTCTTGCCGGATTGACCGAGGGGAGGGGTGGGACTGGTCCTGCCCAGTTCACCTCAGCTCCTGGCGCGTGGAGGCTTGGCTAAAGACTTCTTCCTGCCAAGCTGTGTCTCGGCGTCTAGCAGGACCCAGTCACTTTGGCTGCGGGCCGGTGGACGGATCTGCAGCTGTGCCCGCGGTGCGCAGACTGTGGCTGGTGAATCTCGAACTCCGCGTCTAGTGGCAGGGTCCCACTCGTCCGGGTCACACAGACGCTTCAAAAAAATTCTTGTAGCTCCCGGGCAGTCTCCCTTCAGTGGAATTTTGCTAGGAGAATCTCCGTTGGTAGAATCAAAGAGTTATCCTTGCGACTTTATGACCCCATCACTGGGAGTGCATTAAAAGCGCAGCCTCTCTGCCCGCCGCCATGTTGGATCCACCTTTTCTTTTCATTATATTTAATAATTCTCTTCTAGACAATGTAAATTGTTAAGAAAATTGTTTTCTTTTAGTGCCTTTTGGAATGTTACATAATTCTTTCTTTAGGCATTGTTGCCAGAATTTCTATCTTCATCCCAGTGCATGTGAAGTCAAAGATAAAACCAATCTACAGCTTCTGCAATAGCCATCACTGAACTGCTTGCAGAACTTGCCTGGACTATGTATCACTTGTATGCATTGTGAACTCACCTGCCTGCATTGTGAACTATCTGTTGGTGCAGTGACGTGTGGTAGTGTTGGGGTATTTCTCTGATGATGTCATCGGTGGTAAAATTTTTTCAAAAAGAGCCATCAATTGCCTTGGTGTATCTTCCTCCCTTCTGCTTGTCATGGTTGTTGAGCTAAAATTAGGGGGCCAACAGAGATGAGGCAAAGAGCCTCACCCGCCCCCTGGTACAAAGACCTCTCCACAGGTGTGGATGTATACTGGACCTGTAGTCAGTGATGGGTAAGATTCAATTACAATGGTACCAATCTAAGACAGGAGGCTGACACCTTGAGGTCAGCTCATTCGATAATGGGTAAGAATCATATGTACTATTGGACAACCTAAGGCAGGCATGGTCCCTAAGCCACATGCTTGTTGTTTAAACAGAGAGGGTTAGATGTTGAGAGCCACAGCCCAAGGGGCCAAAGCAAACTTTCAGACTGCCAGCTGATGGTTGGCTCACAGCGGCCCCAGCAACATCTAGTTGATTGGCTCCTCTGCGTGATGCCCATTGGGCTGTTTCCCCACCCTTTCAAATTATGGAGCTGCTTTTTGGGGGACTTTTTTGGCTCTGCTCAAACAACCCAGCCAATCGACCTCAAGAGCAGGAGGAGAGGGGAGGTTGAGAGCTTGTGGGAAGCCGGTGGTGGCAGTTGTGCTCTGAGTGTTTTTCCCGAGGAGCTATTTTTTGGCGTGTGTGGTTCTAAAAATAAAGTTAGCTTTTGACAAGAGGCTCCTGAATTGTGCCCAGCCAGACTGTGTCAATCCTAAATTGATGGAGCAAAATAACCAAAACAGAATAGAAATACAAGCAGTTCAGAGGAGGCATGGTGTATAGCTGGACTTACCTTTTGTATGATAAAGGGTAGGTGTTATAAATCAAGTCAATATTAAATTGAAGTAGTTCTCCATGTGTTTTAAAGATAACAAATCCGTGAATTCCTGTCGCCCTTTATCTGTATCCTATTCAGCACATGTATTTTTGTATGCACATATAGAATCCTACCTGGTATCACATGTACACTTTTGTGAGGTGGCTGACTTGGCAGATACAAATTGTCAAAAGAGATCACTCCTCCTGAACGTTGTTGGAACTGAAAATTAAAACTACGGGTGAGCTTCCTAGTTGAACAAGATAATACATAAATCCATGTTCAGTAAAATGAATATTTTTGGATCTGTGAAAGATATATATTTCATAATAAATTTCGATTGGCATATATATCGCTACCTTTTCATGTCTGTGTGTGTGTGTGTGTGTGTGTGTGTGTGTGTGTGTATATATATATATATATATACACACTCTCCAGATTTTTCAGAATATAAAATATATGTGTCTTATTATACAATCCCTAAATGCATTCATATTCATGTATGTGGATTTATAATCAAATGTTCACAAAATTATTCTCAGAAATATTCATCCACCTCAAATACATATTGTTTCCTAGTACTGAAATCTAAATTCAGTGAATGGTGCATAGAAGTCCTAATTTTTCTACAGTATCTGACCCACTTTAACATCAATGCAAGTAGATTACTATGGTACATGATGTGTATTATGACATTCATTTTTATTCAACAATGTTACATGACTATTTCTTCAGTTTATGCACATCATAGGATATATATTTCATTCACAAGTTTTCAAATTTATAGGCATTTGTTTCACTTTCTATCACTTCCTGCTTCAGTACACATGTATTCCTCCATGTTTTTTGACTGGTCTTTTCATGAGACTACTTTTCATTTTAGATTTCAATAATCGCTTTTGAAGCAAACCTCACACACTCTTCATGACAAACCATAACCTTAATATTACCATTAGATCTATAAATGGTTGTAATGAATGTATGTATATCAATATAAGATTTCCTGTATATTTTCAGATATCAATTCAATCCATAATTTAAAGTTGGAACCAGTTATATTATTTATTCACAGTATGGTCAATTCATTCATTTTATCTATATTTGTAGACACAGGGTAGACCTATTTGTACACCCAATACTAATTTATACATCTTCAAAATATTGACCACAGAATTGGTGGAAGAAATACTCATGTCACCTGATCTACATATACACTTTATCACAGTAATATTCTGGACACAAAATGCAAAGTTCACACTTATGATTGTACCAAAACCTAAATGGAAAGTGAGCATGGATTACTAAAAACATCCAAGTCCAGATTGACTAATGCTCTCAAATGTCAATCCTATTGGTGCTAAATATTTGTTTTTTTCTAAGATTGTATATTCAACATCTACCATGTTGAAAATGTCTAATCCTATCAATCAATTTATACTTTGCCTGATTTCTACATGTCTCTATTGATATCTGCTTCCCTATATATTTTCCCTAGTTAATCATTGTGACTGACTCATCACATGTTCTGACATTTACATTCATTCTCTACGAGAAACCCTATTGCTAAAGAACTTTTGGACCAAATCCTATACTCACTCTTCTTCCTAATTCTACCAAATATCTTCCAGTTCATCCACCTCACAAGAATGTACGTGTGGTTCCAGGTATGATTTGATATGTGCATATAAAAATACATGTGCTGAATAGGCTAAAGAGAAAGGGAGACAGGAATTCATATATTTGTTAACTTTCAAAACACATGGAGAATTATTTCAATTGAATATTTGCTAGATTTATAACTCTGCACTATATAATGCAAAAGGCAAGTCCAACTATGCACTATGCCTCCTCTGAACTGCTTGTATTTCTATTTTTGGGGGGGTAATTTATCTCCATCATATTAGCATTAGTAGTCAGAGTCTAGTAGGGTAGGGTTTAGTGTCAGGGAATAAGTATTTCGAATGGAAAATTAGAAAATGAATCCAATGTGTATGCAAAAAATCTTCCCATTCTCATCCAGAACAATGCCTTGACATTACATTCGCCCCAAGTAATACACAATTAGAGGAGAAGAGTTAGAAAATATGTGAATACATATCTGGAATGGAAAATGCTCAGGAGTTCACAAGCTTGGATGTGGAAGGGGAGTTTCCAAAAGTAAGGGACAGGGTTGATAGACCCAACCTGATCATTTATTAAAATTGGGAGTCCACTTGCCAGAAAGCCATGAAAAGATAATTTTGGCTTTATTATAAATTACTGCAAATTCTGAACCTGCTTGGAATGTTTGCCCATGCCTTAAACTCACCCATGCCTGGCTCTCTGACCAGATTGCAGCCCTCTCTGAAACTTTAGTGACACCTCATAAATATTTTCTTTCCCTGGCCAGACAACGAGTCTCTGAGGCTCTAATGGTCCTCATAATTTCTGATGTTGGGGTGAGCTTAAAAAAAAATGTAAACTACCGTTAGTGTGATGCTTGTTAAAGTTCTGTTATCTGTAACCCCCTTTTTGTGCATCTTTCTGGGCTATATAGCTGGGCTATAGGAAAGGTGGGTTTGCTGTCTTGCTCCCGCCATTTTGGGAGGGAGAGGTAGCCTTTCCCTTTGAAATAATTAGCTTGCCTTAATTTGATTTTACTAGGAGTCAGTGGTCTTTACATGCGTTCCTGGTCTAATATTTTGGAGTTCCCCAGTGAGATGACCCTGCCGGACAAGATCACAAGACCAGACTGCTGTAAATTCTGAAGTTGGCCTTCCTTCCAGGGCTCCAAGCTTGAGAGCAACTCTAGGGTTTGTGCAACTTGAGATGGTCCAAGGCCTTGGAGTTAGCCTTCAGTTCAGGGAGCACTGCAGTGAACCACCGCATTAAAACTATTAGCAAGCACCTGGTGGAGGAGGCATCCATAGGTAATTGGTGCCTTTATAACATCTGATATCCGGTTAAGGGAGATCTCTTCTGATGACAGAGAGGTGGACTGAGGAGGCTCACATATACTCCTGTCTGGGACAGTAACAAGAATCATTCTGTCATCTGTTCTGTTCTCTAGGGAATTCATCTGGAAGGGTAGAGAGGTGCCAACGGGCACGCATGCGCTCCTACGGGGAGCTTTAGGAAGACATTGCATTGCTCCTCTGTTTTCCTGTTTCGGCGCCGGATTTCTGTTTTTTTTTTTTGTTGTTGTTGTTGTTTTGTTCTGTGTTCTATATGTTTTTTGTTTGTTTGTTTTTGTGCATTTTGTTGTGTGATTTCTGTGGTGAAAACTTAAGGATATCGGACATGAAAATAAAGCAAGTAAGCCTGACACCCTTTGGACTGAGTTTAAAGGAACTGCATTGAACTTTACACCCGTTTGTTAAGCAGTATGAGAGAAGCCCCTAGCTGGCTGCCTGGAGCACACTCACTGCAGAGGGCAGTGCCTGCGGGGGACCTAAGAACTGAGTATCTCCCAGGTTAATAAGTGAAACTCCTTTAAAATCCCTTGTCCCTCCAGATAAAGAGAGTCACAACCTTTTGGCAGAGTCCCTGTGTTTATCTTTGTTAGCAAAGCAATAAACCTTCGTTTTTCTTTTTCTCAAAACCCTGTCCTCATTTTTAAATTGGCATTAATTGGCTTCAAGTTCAGGAACCCAACTTTAAGTTACAAATTTTGATAACACACCCGCACCCTGGAACTTTTTGAGAGCTGACTACAGAAATGTTAGGAGATGGAGCATGCTTGTGGTGGAACTGAAACAGAGGAGAAAATCCTGTAAGTAAAAGGAGGGACTGAGGGACTCCCAGCAGTTGCTGAAGCCTTATTTTTTCAGAGAATTCCCTAGGTCTTTCCCTGCAATTTAACGATAATGCCACCTCTGTCATCTTAAAAAAGAGGGAAAAAAGGGGACACTAAATGCAGGAAAGTCACTATGGAGACCCTTGATTTTACATTTCAGGATGCTCCTCTGTGAAAACATCTGGTCCCCTTGTGGGGACCTCTGTGGTGCAACTGGTGTAGGAGATTTTTCTCTTATCTGCTCTGTTTTAAAGGCTTCTGTCTGTCAGTCATAGTCTGGAGCTCCTTTCTGTCTGTCGTGTGTCTTTGTTTCTGGCACTTTAAGACATGTGCAATAATGTGTTGATATTATATATTGTTTCTTGTGAATGATTTTACCTGAATGTGTGTCTAAATGATGATGTTTTATTGTAACAATCTGGTAGCTTATTGGGTTTTTGAAGCATTGCAGAATCTTGCCGTTAAAAGTCAGATTGAGATAATTGTTTAGTTTATGATTTCAGATAATTCATGCCAGAGAACTTAAATACTTAGGATGGAAAACTAAAGAACTCTACTTCCAAGTTGGCAAGAAATTTTCCAATCATTCAGTCTTTTTTTTTTTGACCAATTTTTAATTGGGTAGCCTGGGAAAATGTCACTGTGTGTACCAGTGCATTAATTTGGACAAGGATAGTAAATCATAGTATGGTATCTGTTGACAACACAAGATGTAAAGATATAAAATTTTGTAAATTTTGTCTTAAACTTGTATCAAAATTTTCAACATCCTATCTGGAAAATTATGGTTAAAATGCGTTAGGCCTGAGGTGTCTGCTCAGAATAGCAGTTTTTTCCTGCTCCTTCCAGACCTCAGCCAGGACTTAGATTGAAATGCAAATGAAAGAAGCCTGCAAGATCAGTAGGAGACTGATATGAGGCTTAAGGAAAAAAAAGTAAATAGTATGGTATTTACTAATTACTGGTCAGTTATTTTTTCTAGGACTCTTATTTTTTTCCTTAGATCCTTTAATTTTTCTAACTCATAATTTTGATCCTACAGACCTAGGTTAATGTTTTTCTGATCAGTTCTATCTTTGACCAACTGTGGAGTTTTTAAAACATGGCAATGGAGATTTCACCTGCTAAAAGCTACAAGACCTTTACTATTATTATGTGTGCACACTTTTGTTATTTGTTGTATGTCTATATATATATATATTCTTAATCATATATATGATAAAGAAATTAACATATATAAGGAGCGCTCATAATAAAAAAAGCACTCATAAAAACAAATTTTAAGGGATACCCTCTCTCACCACTTCGGTTCAACATAGTTCTCGAATCACTGGCCAGAGCAATTAGACAGACGAAAGAAATTAAAGGCATAAAAATAGGAAAAGAACTCAAATTATCACTATTTGCAGATGACATGATTCTATACTTAGCAGACCCAAAAGGGTCTACAAAGAAACTACTAGAGCTAATAAATGAATTCAGCAAAGTGGCAGGATATAATATCAACACACATAAATCAAAGACATTCCTGTATATGAGCCACAAATCCTCTGAAATGGAAATGAGGACAACCACCCCATTCACAATATCCTCAAATAAAATAAAATACTTGGGAATCAACCTAACAAAAGAGGTGAAAGACTTATACAATGAAAACTACAGAAACCTAAATAGAGAAATATAAGAAGATCTTAGAAGATGGAAAAATATACCCTGTTCATGGATAGGTAGAACTAACATCATCAAAATGGCGATATTACCAAAAGTTCTCTATAGGTTTAATGCAATGCCAATCAAAATCCCAACGGCATTTCTTGTAGAAATAGAGAAAGCAATCATGAAATTCATATGGAAAAATAAAAGACCCAGAATAGCAAAAACAATGCTAAGCAGGAAGTGTGAATCAGGCGTGATAGCTATACCAGACTTCAAACTATACTATAGAGCAATAGTAACAAAAACAGCAGGGTACTGGTACCAAAACAGGTGGGTGGACCAATGGTACAGAATAGAGGACACAGAAACCAATCCACAAAACTACAACTATCTTATATTCGATAAAGGGGCTAAAAGCATGCAATTGAAGAAGGATAGCATCTTCAACAAATGGTGTTGGGAAAACTGGAAATCCATATGCAACAAAATGAAACTGAATCCCTTTCTCTTGCCATGCACAAAAGTTAACTCAAAGTGGATCAAGGAACTTGATATCAAATCAGAGACATGGCGTCTGATAGAAGAAAAAGTTGGCTATGATCTACATACTGTGGGGTTGGGCTCCAAATTCCTCAATAGGACACCCATAGCACAAGTGTTAATAACTAGAATCAACAAATGGGACTTACTCAAACTAAAAAGTTTTTTCTCAGCAAAAGAAAGAATAAGAGAGGTAAATAGGGATCCTACGTCCTGGGAACAAATCTTTACTCCTCACACTTCACACAGAGCCCTAATATCCAGGATATACAAAGAACTCAAAAAATTAGACAATAAGATAACAAATAACCCAATCAACAAATGGGCCAAGGGCCTGAATAGAAATTTCTCAGAGGAGGACATACAATCAATCAACAAGTATATGAAAAAATGCTCACCATTTCTAGCAGTCAGAGAAATGCAAATCAAAACCACCCTGAGATACCATCTCACTCCAGTAAGATTAGCAGCCATTAGGAAGTCAAACAACAACAAGTGCTGGCGAGGATGTGGGGAAAAGGGTACTCTTGTACATTGCTGGTGGGACTGCAAATTGGTGCGGCCAATTTGGAAAGCAGTATGGAGATTTCTTGGAAAGCTGGGAATAAAACCACCATTTGATCCAGCTATTCCCCTACTCGGTCTATTCCCTAAAGACCTAAAAAGAGCACACTATAGGGACACTGCTACATCCATGTTCATAGCAGCACAATTCACAATAGCAAGACTGTGGAAGCAAAACCTAGATGCCATTCAATAGACGAATGGATAAAAAATATGTGGCATTTTTACACAATGGAGTATTACTCTGCATTAAGAAATGACAAAATCATAGAATTTGGAGAGAAATGGATGGCATTAGAGCAGATTATGCTAAGTGAAGCTAGCCAATCCCTCAAAAACAAATGGCAAATGTCTTCTTTGATATAAGGAGAGTAACTAAGAACAGAGTAGGGATGAAGAGCATGAGAAGAAGATTAACATTAAACAGGGATGAGAGGTGGGTGGGAAAGGGAGAGAGAAGGGAAATTTCCTGTAAATGGAAGGAGACCCTCAGGGGTATACAAATTTACATACAAGAGGAAGTGAGGGGAAAGGAGGAAAAATATGAGGGGGGAGAAATGAATTACAGTAGAGGGGGTAGAGAGAGAAGAGGGGAGGGGATGGGGGAGTGGGGATAGTAGAGGATAGGAAAGGCAGCAGAATACAACAGACACCAGAATGGCAATATGTAAATCAATGGTTGTGCAACTGATGTGATTCTGCAATCTGTATATGGGGTAAAAACGGGAGTTCATATCCCACTTGAATCAAGTGTGAAATATAATATATCAAGAACTATGTAATGTTTTGAACAACCTACAATAAAAATTAATTTAAAAAAAGTGGATCCAAAGATCTTTAATTCACGTGATTAAAATTGTTCAATTTAAATTGGATAAACAGATAAAAATAAATGTTTTTAAATTTAAGCTTACAAGTTTTTATAGGTGTTCAAAAATCTAATAAAATATTAATATCTACAAAATGTCTAAAATGCCTTGATTCTAGGACTTTTCCTTCAACAAAAAAATGGTTTACACTCTTCAATACATTTGTCTAATATTTTAATAAATAAGTAAAGTAAATTTGATGTGGAATTTCTCATTCTTGAGTACATTTGTTAGATACCCGATTGATTTACTATGGTCTGTATCAGATTGTAAAAATCAGTCATGTGTTAAAGAGACAAAAATTTCTGAAAACATAAGTTTACCCATAACATTGTGTTTATTACGTTTTATTTTTTCTAGAGCAAGCAACCATAAAAATTAAACAACTGATTAAATAAGAACTGTTATTTTAGAGCACTCTACTGCCATTTCTTTAAAAGCTAAACTTGGTTAATCTAGAAATATCAATGTAATTTTGATGCTATTAATGTGCTCATATCTTCCAGGTATACAAGTCTGTAAGTTAGAAACATTTAAAGAGCATTATATCAAGCTGGTATTCTGAAGTTGTATGGTAAAAAAAAATGTACTGGGGATTTATTTACCTGTTATCAATAAGATATGTAAAGTTTTATGTTACTTTTTTCATTGGGGAACAATTTAAATGTTTTTTTAAGTTAATCAGAGCCTAATATATGTAAAGGTTAAAATCTTTCAGCCTTTCTTTAATCCATGTTTTAAATGTGATGTCATATGATGTTAGATAATGTTCATGTGACCTCAAACAATTTATGTAAACTTTGTAAAATGATATTTAAAAAACAATGATCAGCTTTAGAACTAAAACACTTAATATTTATAAAGAGGCCTGCCTTACCTGAGATAAGGCTCTGTGTCCCATCTTACTACATGTGAGAATGACTACAAAAGGAGTAGGTCAGATTTTATTTCATTTAAAGTTATGTTCAAAAGTTCTTTTGTTTTTCTGTGAAGATTACTAGGATCTCAAACAGGGCATATACTGTATAACTCAGCCAAAAAATTCAGGGTAGCTATTACAGAAACTAAGTATTTTTACTCTTGTTAAAAATTTTTTTTTAATTTGCTTATAAGTGATCTAAAGATTCCCTGTTAGTCTTTTACAGAAGTGTTGCTTTAATAACACAACATGGGTTAATTTAAGATAATAAGTCATCACCTACAAGACAGACAGAATAATACATATCCCAATTAATGAAAAGATAAATAATAATTAAGTTATAGATATTAAAGCCCAGTACTCTCAATATAAGGCTGTGAAAATTTATTTGCTGGATGTTTAAGATTAGGATTTAAAATTAAAGTTAAATGAATCGGCCAAGAAAACAAATATTAATATTTTAAGGTATACACTTTATGTTAGCCTCCCAAAATAAGTAAGACTGGAGGTTACAAAGAAGGATTCTCAGACAGGAATGCCTGATAACTATAAAAAGAGACTATTAAGAGGAGCTGCCAGAGGCAGAAAATTTAGTTTAGGGCCTACAGATATTCCTAACCTACAGAGGTAGGCTTGGTGTTTGCTAGTACGATTATCCAGCCCTGAGTAACAGAATTAAAGGTTTCTCTATTAGACACAGAGGTCATACTAGAAAAAGGATTTTGCAAGATCAGATGACATTAAATTAATAAACTGTATCTTATGGGGAGGGACAACTGTAAAACAAAAAATTAAATATTAAGTTGACAGCCCTGATAACTGAGGATATTAAAGAATGGTGAGGGAACTTCTATACGGTGACATGTTCCAGCTGCTGCAACATTTATTCATTACTCATGGTTTTTGTTACTCTCATAGAAGAACCCATTCCCAGATGACTTTACAACCTGTTCTTCCCCAACCAGACTTCAAACCAAGCTGAAATCTAAAAGGCAACTCATGTCCCTCAACTAAATTCTAAAAGGCAACTCATGTCCCTCATGCCATGACCCTTACGTCACCCTCTCTCAGCGCAGAAGAATCCAAAATGCGTGAGGCCTCCCTTCTTACAACAATGGAGCCAAAAATAAATAGACTATCAATATACGTAATTAATTAAGTCAGGTAAAATCAGGGAGACCCGTTTTGGGTGAGTTCTAGAAATTTGGAGACTGTTACCTGAGGGATTTAAATTTCCTCAGTGCACTTCCCTTAATCTATCAAAGATTTGAAAGGAACACATAAGAAAAGGGGGGAATGATAGGCCCAACCTGATCTTTTATTAAAATTGGGAGCCATCTGGCCACAAAGCCATGATAAGATAATTTTGGCTTTACTATAAATTACTGCAAATTCTGAACCTGCTTGGAATGCCTGCCCATGCCTTGAACTCACCCATGTCTGGCTCTCTGACCAGATAGCAGCACTCTGTGAAACATTAGCGACACATCATAAATATTGGCCTTCCCTGGACAGACAATGACCATCTCTGAGGGTCTAACGGTCCTCACAAATTCTGATGTTGGGGCCAGCAAAAAAAAAAAAAAAAAATATATATATATATATATATATATATATATATATATATAAACTACCATTAGTGTGATGCTTGTCCGAGTTCTGTTATCTCTAACCCCCCTTTTGTGTAACTTTCTGGGCTTTAAAGCTGGGCTGTAGGTAAGTTGGTGTTGCTGTCTTGTTCCGGCCGTTTTGGGAGGGAGAGTTAGCATGGCTGGTGAAAATAATAAGCTTAGTTTAATTTGATTTTAATTGGAGTCAGTGGTCTTTTCTTGCATCCTTGTCTAACAGGTAAACACTCCACAAACATGGAGCTCTGCTGGCCTAACGACTTTTTGAGAAACTGCCTCTGAGGTTGGGCACTTGAAATATATGTTGTTTTCAGGAGCTTTAGCTTCCTTTGTTGTGAGACCATCAAAGCTGGCTCTGCATCTATGTGACCTGAAGAAATTGGTTTCTTATTTTCCAATGAAAATGAGGCAAAGTGCTGAATTCTCTCTTTGTAGGTAAACTGTGGCCACTGAAGGCTAAGTGTCTCCCTGTGTGGACTGTGTACCCATTTAGTCATCCTCCACTATTCATGGTGTTTCTTGCTGCTGCACTGGGAGTTTGGTATTTGCTCTACGAAATACAAGAAGTTCAACTGGGACACAGTGCTGAAGGTAGTTCTGTCACGTGTGGTCAGTCAGAGTCTGCAAGAGAATGCACCAACCAGGATTCTATCCCACATAGCTTGCCCACTTGAAGATAGCAACCTGATTCGTAACATTGCCCTGAAACCTCTCCATATAACAAGATGCCTTTACATATAAGGGTCTGCTGGCTGCACCATGTCAGTCACAAGCCATTTGGAAGTCAATGGTAGATCCAAATGGCCCCAACACAAATGTTTTATCCCACACCTGCACACCACAGTTCTGGGCCCAATACTCAGCAGGCTCCAACATACTGGCATTTCAGTTCTACACCATTTTCATGAAACCCAGTCAATCAAACCACTGTCTGGAACACTCCTGATCAGCAACAGGACATCCAAATGTTCTCCTCTGACACCTGGTTATGGGAATTTAAAAAATTTCTTGGTATTTATCTAGCATTCTTCACGGATGAAGTTGGAGGCACTGTAGGTTTCAATTCTTTCAAGAACCATTAAATGGTATGGAAGCTCATTTCAATGAAAGCTCTGGAGAATTCTCACAGTCAAGGCTTCCCAAAGAGTGGCCAAAAGATCACATGAACCCAGGCCCATTGAGGTCTAGAGTGTGAGGTCCATGTTTGTTTTGAATCTCATCTATGGCTGCCAAGTCTTTCATAATAAAATCATGTGATATCCTGGCTGAGATTCCCGATGCTCTGTGGAAAGCCACCCTGGGACTTGATCTCAGTTTCCAAGGGCGACTCTAATGCGTGGCCTCCTAAAATCCCAAGAGAACTCATGGCAATATTTCTCTGAGGTCAGTTTCAGAACTCAGTCTGTAAGGGGAATCACACCAGACTTCAAGCCCAGGTGGACCCAGTCATCTATTTCAACCACCACACAAATGACCACAATTAAAACCAAAACACTCCCACATGGCCCTCATCTTCTTCCATATAGACACTCATCATAACCTCTGGCTGGGGTTTTCCATGAGGGGCAAAGCTCACGACAGTGTCCAAAATAAGCTCCCTTACCCCTCATTTGCCTAAAATCAGGGTGGCCTGGACACCCTTCCTGTGAACCAGTAGTGATCAAATATGCCTGCCATTTGTACTGCCCAGCTTCTCCAATATGAGGCCTACTGACTGTTTGGTATAGATTTTTTATGTGAATTGGAGTCATGAGAAAACCCAAGCAATTACGGGCTAGCCTCTGCAGGGTTTTGAAGAACTCATTTGACCCAATGGATCCCTCTTCTCACTTGATGTAGGTCAGAAACCTTACAGAGGAAGGCGAGGGACTTCAACCACAATGACTGCCCTTTTGGCCATTTTGGTTTTGGAAGCACAAAAGGAATGTTTCTTTAGATCCATCAGGTGCTGAGAATCTAAGCCACAGCCTCACACAGGGCCAAGAGGCTGATTCAGACACATCCCTTTTGGAAGAAATTAAGCAAAGAGCCACAGGTGATGCCCATTCATTTCCATTTGAAAACTGTTTTCTTCAGGCTTCACAAAGGGTTGGCCTGAGGCAAAGACCTTCCTGACATTCAGGGCAACAGAACATTATGTAAGAAAAGGCCCAAAGCAGGGTTTCTCCACTGAGATTTTACTGGTCACACTGTTATCTGAGTTTTCTGAGATGCTCGCCATTCCCTTCAGCTATCCAGTACATGGCCATGTCACAGAGCTTGGAGGTGGTACATATCTTGGACTCAAAACCATGAGCCTGTTGTGGAGAGTGGCCAGAATTCAGGAAGAGTACAGGAACTTAGGAATATTGTAGGTGTTGCCCATCCATAAGGCAAGCCACAGTCCTTTCATAAATTGGGCAGGATGAATGCTGTTAAACTTTCTCCTGGAAAGAACAAATCCATTGATGCATTATCTTTTCTAATGTCTACAACCAGAGATACAGTGGGATACACAGATATAGAAACACTTGCCTTGTCAAACAACTTACTAGAAACAGTCCACTCAATACCAAACAAATAGCCTTTCCTACCTATCACGCCTTTCCTACTGTATCAACATACACTAGTTATTCATCACCCCCTGCCCCGGCTATTTTGCTGCAGTGGGACTGCTGCAGATGGTGGCCCATACAGGGAGCCCTGGGACACTTGGGGGTAAGTGACGAATAAAAGCTGCCCATCCATAGATAGGATGGGAGCAAATCTGCTCATCCCTAGGCAGATAGGGGGAGAGGAAAAGCGGTCATTTCAAAAAATGGAGAAGATTGAAACAGTATGATTGTGTCTTGTTTTATCTCAGTGTATTGTATTGTCTTTGTGATGAAAATAAGGAAGGGGTGAGAAGTAAATTGATAATGGAAAGAGGCACCCCAGTGGAAACAAGTGCAATTAGGGTATGTGTTGATGGAAGCCCAGGAAGTCTAATCAGAAAGAAAAAGAAAGTTAAGTAGAAGAAGGATTATCAGGAAAAAAGTTTCAGCAAAAGGCTGTTACTGAATACTTTTCGTTTCCGGAGTGTGTGTGAATAGGCGCCTCGGCTGCCACATGCTCAAGCCAGTCACTGTGCAGCAAGGGCTTTTCAAGCAGTGGCAGCCGGCAATTCCCCGCCCCCAGCCTGGGGAGCGGGGCCCCGTGGCAGTTTGAGTCCTGGACACTCCCCAGGGCCATCTGTGGCTGCCCAGGATGCTACAGCCAGCCATAGATGCTACTGGCTCCCTGATGTTTGGTCATTTTCAATGCCAATAACTAAGCTACAATGGTTCTCCCACACCCGGAAGATAATAAATAATAAGCACTATTAAGGCTTTTTTCAAATGTAAAAAACCTTGAGATAATGTACTAAATTTTTCAGAAGGTTGTTTTCTTAGCACCTGGTGGAATACTATAGGATTTTCTTTAGCCAGTGGTAGGAGTTCCTGCCTTCATCCCAGTGCCGGTGAGGACAAGGGTGGAAGAATTTCCAGTGTCGCTGAAAACCGGAGGAGACTTCGGCTGAGAAACGGAGGAGACTTTGGATCAAGCTAGCTGCCTTCAGAACTTTCCTGGGCTGTGATTTAAGCTAGCTGCCTGCAGAATTTACATGGACTGTGATTTAAGCTAGCTGCCTGCAGAACTTACCAGGACTGTGATTTAAGCTAGCTGCCTGCAGAACATACCTGGACTGTGGTTTACCTGAACTGTGAGTTAATCTATTGAGACACTGCTTTACCTGGACTGAGACAACAAACTGTAATCTATAACAAATTTTAACTCGGTGTCTTTGCTAACAGTGTCATTGCTGGTATTATTTCTCCAAGTGCTTCATCAATTGGCATGTATTGTGACATTTTGTATCCTCCCTTTCTGTTTGTAGCAGGTTATTTATGGTGTTTCTGTAAAAACCACTGTGGTCTTTATTTAAATTAAATAAAAGGGGGAAATGTTAGAGTCTGTAAACATGTCAAAATAACACCTGGCATTTTGCCAGGGGAATGTTAGAGTGTGTAAACAAGTCTGGATGATGCCTGGCAAAATGCCAGAGGGAGTGGTTTGAGATGTAACAAAAGCGAGCCATTAAGTGTGGAGATTCCTGATTGGTTGACTGCAGTATCTAGTTTATGTTAATTAGATAAGCTGGGTGGAATGTATAAATACCTCTATTGTCCTACAATAAATGGCTTCCACTCCTGCTACATCAACATACACATGTTATTCATAACCCCCACCCCCCGGTTATTTTGCTCCAACCGGACCGCGGCAGTATCTGCCAAGTCAGAAACCTCTCAAGTATGAACATGTGATACCAGGTAGGATTCTATATGTGCATATAAAAATACATGTGCTGAATAGGCTACACAAAAAGGGAGAGAGGAATTCACATATTTGTTAACTTTAAAAACACATGGAGAACTATTTTAATTAAAAATTGACTAGATTTATAACTCCTACCCTATATAATGCAAAAGGCAAGTCCAACTATACAACATGACTCCTCTGAACTGCTTGTATTTCTATTTTGTTTGGGTTATTAATCTCCATCATATTAGGATTAGTAGTCAGAGTCTAGTAGGGTATGGGTTAGTGTACAAAATAAGCTCCCTTGCCCCTCATTTGCCTAAAGTCATGGTGGCCTGGACACCCTGCATGTGAACCAGGAGTGATAAAATAGGACTGCAGTTAATACAGCTCTGCTTCTCCAATTTGAGGCCTACTGACTGTCAGGTAACGATTCTTTATGTGATTTGGAGTCATGAGAAAACACAACCACTTCTTCAGGGCATTGAAGAATTCATTTGAACCAAAGGATTCCTATTCTCACTTGATGTAGGTCAGAAACCTAACAAAGGAACGCAAGAGACTTCATTCAACATAACAGATCTTTTTGCCAATTTGGTTATGGATGCACACATGGGATCTTTCTTTAGATCCATGAGGTGCTGAGAATCTAAGCCACAACCGCACACAGGGCCAAGAGGCTGATTCAGACACATCTCTTTACAAAGAAATTAAGCAAAGAGCCACAGGTGATGCCCTTTCATTTCCATTTGAAAACTGTTTTCTTCAGGCTTAACAAAGGGGTGGGCTGAGGGAAAGAACTTCCTGACATTCAGGGCAACAGAAATATAGGTAAGAGAATGGCCAAAGCAGGATTTCTCCACTGAGACTTTCCTGGTCACACTGATATCTGAGTTTTCTGTGATTCTCCCATTCCATTCAGCTGTCCAGTACATGGCCATGGCACAGAGCTTGGAGGTGGTATATATCTTGGACACAAAACCATGAGCCTATTCTGGAGAGTGGCCAGAATTCAGGAAGAAAACAGGAACTTAGGAAGATAGTAGGTGTTCCCCATCCATAAGACACACCGCAGTCCATCCATCAGTTGAGCAGGATGAATGCTGGGAAGCTTTCTACTAGACAGGATACATCCATTGGTGCATTCTGTTTTTTAATGTCCAAAACCACGTACACAGTGGGATACACCGAACTAGAATCACTCACCTTGTCAAACGATTTACTAGAAACAGTCCATTCCAAACCAAACAAACCACATTTCCTACCTATTTTCAGAACATGAGACAAAACCACAAACTCACACCCACACCCACAAAGGCATCTCCTTCCCACAAGTAAGTCTCTGACTCTCCAGTGTGTCCTCTGTCTGTTGAGCCAAACTATGTTCCCTGAAATGGCCAGTCCTGTCTCAGTTCTGGTTGCCTTGGCCAACTTTGTGAAGTTGTCAGGATCCAGTGGTGAGCCACTACCTGCTTTCTCAGGAAAGACCCTCTTCATATCTGTCCTGGCATTTGGCCATTCTCTCAGCAGTAGGTACCAAGAAAGACTGACTCTGTCCTTGGTAAATCCAAACAACTGAGCCCAGTGGGAGTGGGACTGGGACTGGCTCTGGGTGTCTGGCATCTTGGATCCCAATTTCAGAGAGTTCCAATACCAAGGAAGTGAGGTAGGACACTTCCTTCAAGAACTGAATGAGTTCACTCCCTTGGCAACCACTTTGTCCTAACAGTTGCTTCCAAGGGTCCCATGAGATAGAGGCTGCCCCTACTTCCTGTGACACTTTCGCAAGTTAGAATGGTATATCAACCATAGGCACCCGGGAACATCTCTCAACAAAGGCCTGGTTTGGTCCACCTTCTCTACATTTAGAATAGAGAGACTGATTCAGACACGACCCTTCATCCTGACCAGGTGGTTTGCCATGCAAGGTGACTTTTGCTCTCTCAACTCCTTCATAGCTGCCTACATCTTCTCCAGGTATCATTTCTGCATGGACCTTTGAGGTTCTCAGCAGGTTTAAGATGACCTACATTCCTGTATTGTAAAAACAACTCTGTCCCTGCTCTTCTGTAAACTTAGATTGAGGGAAGAGTGTATGGTTAGGGTTAATAAAAGGTTCGATTTGGGTTAAGAATCATTCTGCAGGATGAATAATTGTATTGGGAACCTGTAATATTTACAAGAATGTAAAAGTGAAATATTAGAATGAAAACAGAAATCTAGGTAAGATTTGAAGCCCAGAAGGGTATTGGGCCCTTGATTGGGATACTTAGCTTTGAATTATGTTCTGCAGAGATGTCTCAGATAAATCGATGTACAATGGCATAGGACCTTGTACCTTGGATGATGGAATGTCGAAGAGAACTTCTAGTCAAAAAGGGATACTCGGTATTATTTGAAAGATAGTCAGTAGGTTTAGAAAGCAGAGAGAGTGTAGGATTTAAACCAAAAGTTCTTTAGCAATAGGGTTTCGGGTAGAGAGTGAATGAAAATGTGAGCACATGTGAAGAGTCAGTCACAATGATAAACTGTGGAAAATATGTAGGAAAGCAGATATTAATAGAGACATTAGTAAATCAGGCAAATGATAAAGTGATTGATAGGATTAGACATTTTCAACAGGCTTGAGGTAAAATATATAATCTTAGGAAGAAACAAATATGTAGTGACCAATAGGATTCACATTTGAGAGCGTTAGGCAACCTGGACATGGATGTTTTTAGTAATGCATACTCACTTTCCATTAAGGCTTTGGTAAAATCATAAGTGTGAACTTTGCTTTTTGTGTCCAGAAAATTACTGTGATAAAATGTATATGTAGATCAGATGACATAAGTATTTATTCCACCGTTTCTGGGAGCAATATTTTGAAGATATATAAATTAGTACTGGCGTTACAAATGGGTGTACCCTGTGTCTAGGAATATAGAGATAATGCATGAATAGACAAAACTTTGATTAAACAATGTAACAAGTTCTAAATTTAAATAATGGATTGAATTGATATCTGAAAATATACAGGAAATCTTATATTGATATGCAATCATTCAATCCAACCAGGTATCCATCTTATTTTAATATTAGGCTTATGGATTATCATAAAGAGTGTGTGAATTTTGTTTCAACGGTGATTATGGATTTCAGAAATAATGAGTTTGGAAAGAAGTCTCATGAAGAGACCAGACAAGAAACCTGGAGGAATACAAGAGTTTTGAATAAGGAAGTTATTGAAAGTGAAACAAATGCCTATAAATTTGTGAACTTGTTAATGAAATATATATCCTATGATGTGCATAAACTGAAGAAATAATAATGTACCAGTTTTGTTAAAAAATGAACGTCAAAATACACATCATGTCCCATAGGAATCTACAAGCATTGATGTTAAACTGGGACAGTTACTGTAGAAATATTTGGATTTGTATGCACCATTCACTGAAGTTTGTTTTTAGTACTAGGAAACAAATATGTATTTCAGGTGGATGAATATTTTTGAAAATAATCTTGTGAAAAGTTGATTATAAATCCACATACATGTACATGAATGAATTTAGGGAGTATATAATAAGACACATATGTTTCATATTTTCAAAAATCTGGAGAGTGTATATCTATCTATCTATCTATACACACACACACACACACACACACTCAAACAGACATTAAAATGTAGCAATATATATATATATATATATATATATATATATATATATATATATATATCATGAAATATATATAATCCACAGATCCAAAAATATTAATTTTACTAAACGTGGATTTATGTATAATGTTGTTCAACTAGGAAGTCACCCATAGTTTGAATTTTCACTTCCAACAGCATTCAGAGGAGTGATCTCTTCTGACAATTTGTATCTGCTAAGTCAGCAACCTCTCAAGAATGTACATGTGATACCAGGTAGCATTCTAAATGTGCATATAAAAATACATGTTCTGAATAGGCTACAGAGAAAGGGAGAGAGGAATTCACATGGTTGTGAACTTTAAAAACACATGGAGAACTGTTTCAATTAAAAATTGACTAAATTTATAACTCCTACCCTATATAATGCAAAAGGCAAGTACAACTATACAACATGAATCCTCAAAACTTCTTGTATTTCTATTCTGTTGGGGTTATTATTCTCCATCATGTTAGGATTACTAGTCAGAGTCTAGTAGGGTATGGGTTAGTGTCCAAAATAAGCTCCCTTGCCGCTCATTTGCCTAAAGTCATGGTGGCCTGGACACCCTGCATGTGAACCAGGAGTGATAAAATAAGACTGCAGTTAATACTGATCTGCTTCTCCAATTTGAGGCCTACTGACTGCCAGGTATAGATTCTTTATGTGAATTGGAGTCATAAGAAAACCCAAGCACTTCTTCAGGGCTTTCAAAAATTTATTTGAATCAAAGAATCCCTATTCTCACTTGATGTAGTTCAGGAACCTAACAAAGAAAGGCAAGAGACTTCATCCATCATAACTGATCTTTTTGAAATTTTGGTTTTGGATGCACACATCGGATCTTTCTTTAGATCCATCAGGGGCTGAGAATCTAAGCCACAACCGCACACAGGGCCAAAGGGTGATTCAGACACATCCCTTTGCAAAGAAATTAAGCAAAGAGCCACAGGTGATGCCCATTCATTTTCATTTGAAAACTCTTTTTTTCAGGCTTCACATGAGGGTGGCCTTAGGCAAAGAACTTCCTGACATTCAGGGAAACAGATACATAGTAAGAGAATGGCCCATAGCAGGGTTTCTCCACTGAGACTTTCCTGGTCACACTGATATCTGAGTTTTCTGAGATTCTCCCATTCCCTTCAGCTGTCCAGTACATGGCCATTTAACAGAGCTTGAGGTGGTACATATCTTAAACACAAAACTATGTGCCTATTCGGGAGAGTGGCCAGAATTCAGGAAGAAAACAGGAACTTAGGCAGATAGTAGGTGTTGCCCATCCATGAGGCAAGCCGCAGTCCATTCATCAATTTTGCAGGATGAATGCTGCGAAGCTTTCTACTAGACAGAACACATCAACTGATGCATTCTCTTTTCTAATGTCGACAACCACGGACACAGTGGGATACACAGACATAGAAAGACTCGCCTTGTCAAACGACTTACTAGAAACAGTTCACTACAATCCAATCAAACCGCCTTTCTTTCGTATTCTCAGAACATGAGACAAAACCACAAACCCACACCCACACCCGCAAAGGCACCTCCTTCCCCCAAGTAGGTCTGTCATATCCGGAGTGTCCTCTGACTGGTGGGCCATACTATGTTCTCCCAAAATGGCCTGTCCTGTCTCAGATCTGCTCTACTTTGCCAACTCTGTGAAGTAGTCAGGAGCCAGCGGTGATCCACTACCTGCTTTATCAGGATAGGACCCTCTTCAGAGGTTTCCTGGCATTTGGCCATCCTCAAATCAGTAGGTACCAAGAAATATTGACTCTGTCCTTCGTAAATCCAAACAAGTTAGACCACTGGGACTTGGACGGGTTATGGCTCTGGGTGCCTGGCTTCCTGGATCCCAAGTTCAGAGACTTCCATCACCAAGGAAGTGAGGTGAAGTCACTTCCTTGAGGAACTGAATGAGGTCACTGCCTTGGAAACCACGTTGTCCTAACATTTGCCTCCAAGGTTCCCATGAGATGGAGGATGCCCCTACATCCTGTGACACTTTCACAAGTTCGAATCGTATATCAAACATAGGGACCAGGGAACAGCTCTCCACACAGGCATGGTTTGGTCTATCTTCTCTGTATTAAGAAGAATGAGGCTGATTCAGACACATTCCTTAATTCTACCAGGTTGTTTGCCATTGAGATGACTTTTGCTCTCTCAGGTCCTTCATCGCTGCCTACATCTTCTCCAGGGATCATTTCTGCATGTACCTTTGAGGTTCTCAGCAGGTGGAAGATCCCATGCATTCCTGTATTGTAAGACCAACACTGTCACTGCTCTTCTGTAAAGTTAGATTGAGGGAACAGTGTATGGTTAGGGTTAATAACATTTTCATTTTCGGTTAGGAACCATTCTGCTGGATGAATAATGTTATTGGAACCTGTGATATTTATTAGAATACAGACGTGAAATATATGTACATAAACAGAAATCTAAGTAAGATTTGAAGCCCAGAAATCATTGGGCCCTTGATTGGGATACCTATCGTTGAATTACATTCTGCAAAAATGTCTCAGAGAAATCGATATACAATGGCATAAGACCTTGTAACTGGATGATTGAATGTAGAAGAGAACCTCCAGTCAAAAAGTGATAGTCGGTAGGATTAGGAAGATAGTAGGTAGGTTTTAAGAAGAAGAGTGAATATAGGATTTGGACCAAAAGTTCTTTAGCAATAGGATTTCGATTAGAGTGTGAATGTAAGTTTCAGAACATGTGAAGATTTAGTCACAATGATGAACTGTGGAAAAGCAGATACCAATAGAGACATTACAAAAACAGGCAAAGTATAAAGTGAGTGAGAGGATTAGACATTTTCAACAGGGTTGAGTTTGAATATATAATCTTTGGAAGAAACTAATTTGTAGTTACCAAAAGGATTTTCATTTGAGAGCATTAGGCAACCTGGACATGGATGTTTTTAGTAATCCATGTTCACTTTTCATTTAGCTTTGATACAATCATAAGTGTGACCTTTGCTTTTTGTGTCCAGAATATTTCAGTGATAAAATGCATATGTAGATCAGGTGACATGGGTATTTCTTCCAACATTTCTGGGAGCAATATTTTGAAGACGTATAAATTAGTGTTGGGGGTACAAAGAGGTGTACCCTGTGTCTATGAATATAGAGATAATGCATGAAAATACCACATTGTGAATAAATAATATAACTGGTTCCACTTTAAATAATGGATTGAATTGATATCTGAAACTAAGTAAGAAATCTTATATTGATATACAATCATTCATTCCAACCAGTTGTACATCTAATGGTAATATTAGGGTTATGGTTTATTATGAGGGGTGTGTGAGTTTTGCTTCAAATGTGATAATGGAAATCGAAAATAATGTGTTTGGAAAGAAGTTTCAAGGAAAGACCAGTCAGAAACGGAGGAATACATGTTTTCTGAAGCAGGAAGTGATTGAAAGTGAAATAAATGCCTATAAATTTGTGAACGTGTGGATGAAATATATATCCTATAATGTGCATAAACTCAAGAAATAGAAATGTACCAGTGTTGAATAAAAATAAACTTCAAAGTACATATCATGTCCCATAGGAATCTACTTGCATTGATGTTAAACTGGGTCAGTTACTGTAGAAATATTAGGATTTTTTTTTTTTGGTGTTATACTACAATTTATTTTAGCACTAGAATGCCACAGAATGTAGAGGAAAGAGCAATGGATTTTTAGTTATAGCACTAATAATCCAACATTTAATGACTTTTTTGGGGAGTCTAGAAATTACATAAGGCTATGTAACATATATTTTATTATTTAACATTCATAAATGCTTGGGATTTTAGTAATATTTCTAGTTTTTTATTTTTTATTTTTTAAGTTGTTGATGGATCTTCATTTTGTTTATTTGTATGTGGTGCTAAGAATAGAACCCAGTTCCTCACACATACTAGGCAAACATGTTAACACTGAATCACAAACCCAGCCGCTGCACTTTTGTCTTAACATCGAACACGCCTCTCCCTCTTCTTTACTCACTTTCTTCCTCATTTTTCCCCTTCTCTCTCCTCCTTTTTCGTTTTTCCTCCATATCTATTTTTCTCTCATGGCATTACAAACAGTTGTATGCTATGAAATTTAAATTTGAGACTGTTTTTTATAGTCACTATTTTTTTTTTTAAATTTAATAATTATAATCACCTGATAGATATATTACAATACATTTATTATACATATGTGTCTATATTCATGCATATGCATTACATATATTATGTATATATATATATATATATATATATACATATATATTTAAAAGTACTTTGATTAGCCTGTTAGAAATAATATACACCAAGACTTTCTTAATTCTGAAGTCTTCCAGAATTAACATCTTACAATGAAAATCAAATAAACATATTTAAGAAAAAAGGTATCATTCTTTATTATCAATATTGATAATTTAATGTTTTTTATCACGTTACGCTGTAATATGGCATATTATGTCTTATGAATTAGAGAAATTTTTTTGAACAACCTATTATTTAAGGACCATATGCACTGACATTTTAAATGGCTTTCTTATGATTTCAATTTCTATCAATTATGTATTAATTGCCAAATACTTATTTTAGTACTTTTCATATTCATAATTGATATAAAGTGAATTGTTTAATTTTTCTGGTAATTAGTTACTTATTACAGTAGGGACATAATTAATAGTTCTAAATTTTTATAAGTAAATGGTACAAAGATATTTTCATGCAAAAGTAAGAATAATTGCATGCTCTAAATGTTTGATTGTTGATACATATAATACAGAGCTTTTGATGAGTCTCTTCCCAGTAAAACATAAAATGCAAAGATATCGTTGGGTATGTATGTCCAAATAAAGATAATGAAAAATACACATTATCAGCTAGAAACTATTAAATAAAAGATGAAAAGAACAATCCAACACATTGTACCAACTTATCAGATGAGGCAGTATTCTGAAAGAATAGCCTAAGACTAGACCTGGTCCATGACAAAATATTTACCAAAAATTGAAATATGAAAAATATAGGAAATGCTATGAATTTTTCATGAAGGTAGGTGGATTATCCTTTAATCTCAATTAAGTGTATTTTCAAAAGCCAGTTTTCTGGTAAAATAAATTTGTGATAGATACAACTACACAAAACAAAGTTTCTGCTTAGCAAAATGAATGCATCTCAACACTTTTTTAGCTGATTTCTTGCCACTCAATTTTAAACCTTTATTTATTTATTTATTTTTATTGATTGTTCAAAACATTACAAAACTCATGATATATTATCTTTCATACATTTGACTCAATTGGGTTATGAACTCCCATTTTTCCCCAAATACGAATTGTAGAAGCACATTGGTTACACATTCACATTTGTACATAATGGCATAATAGTGATGTTGTATTCTGCTACCTTTTCTATCCCCTACTATCCCCCCTCCCCTCCCCTCCCATCTTTCCTCTCTACCTCATCTGCTGTTGTTCAATTCTCTCCATTGTTTTCCCCCCATTTCCCCTCACAACCTCTTATATGTAATTTTGTGTAACATTGAGGGTCTCCTACCATTTCCATATGCTTTCCCTTCTCTCCCCCTTTCTATCCCCCCACTCGTCTTTGTTTAATGTTAATCTTTTTCTCATGCTCTTCCTCCCTGTTCTGTTCTTAGGTGCTCTCTTTATATCAAAGAAGACATTTGGCATTTTTTTAAGGATTGGTTAGCTTAGCTTAGCATAATCTGCTCTAATGCCATCCATTTCCTTGCAAAGTCTATGATTTTGCCATTTTTTAGTGCTGAGTAATACTCCATTGTGTATAGATGCCACAGTTTTTTAACCATTCATCTATTGAAGGACATCTAGGTTGGTTCCACAGTCTAGCTATTGTGAATTGTGGCGCTATGATCATTGATGTGGCAGTATCCCTATAGTACGCTCTGTTAAGACCCTCTAGTCCGAGAAGGGTGATAGCTGGGTCAAATGGTGCATTCATTCCCAGCTTTCCAAGAAATCTCCATACTGCTTTACAAATTGGCCTTATCAATTTTCAGTACCACCAGTAGTGTACAAGTGTACCCTTTTCTCCACATCCTCGCCAACACTTATTGTTGTTTGACTTCATAATGGCTGCTACTCTTACTGGAGTGAGATGGTATCTTAGGGTGGTTTTGATTTGCATTTCTCTGACTGATACTGATGGTGAGCATTTTTTTATGTACTTGTTGATTGATTGTATGTCCTCCTCTCGGAAGTGTCTGTTCAGGTCCTTGGCCCATTTGTTGATTGGGTTATTTGTTATCTTATTGTTTAATTTTTTGAGTTCTTTGTATATTCTGGATATTAGAGCTCTATCTGAAGTGTGAGGGGTAAAAAATTGTTCCCAGGATGTAGACTCTCTATTTACCTCTCTTATTGTTTCTCTTGCAGAGAAAAAACTTTTTAGTTTAAGTAAGTCCCATTTGTTTATTGTTGTTATTAACTCTTGGGCTATGGGTGTCCTATTAATGAATTTGGAGCCCGACCCCACAGTATGTAGATCATAGCCATCTTTTTCTTCTATCACATGCAGTGTCTCTGATTTCATCACTAGCTCCTTGATCCATTTTGAGTTAACTTTTGTGCATGGCGAGAGAAAGGGATTCAGTTTCATTTTGGTGCATATGGATTTCCAATTTTCCCAGCACCATTTGTTGAAGATGCTATCCATCTCCCAATATGCTTTTAGCCTCTTTATCATATATAAGAATGTTGTAATTTTGTGGATTGATTTCTGTGTCCTCTATTCTCTACCACTGATCCACCTGCCTGTTTTGGTACCAGTACCACGCTGCTTTTATAACTATTGCTTTGTAGTACAGTTTGAACTCTGGTATCGCTATACCTCCAGATTCAAATTCCTGCTTAGAATTGCTTTTGCTATTCTGGGTCTTTTGTTTTTCCATATGAATTTCATGATTGCTTTATCATTTCTACAAGAAATGCCGTTGGGATTTTGATTGGCATCCATTTTAACCTGTAGAGAACTTTGGGTAATATCACCATTTTGATGATGTTAGTTCTGCCTATCCCTGAACAGGGTACATTTTTCCATCTTCTAAGATCTTCTTCTATCTCTCTCTTTAGGATTCTGTAGTTTTCATTATATAAATCTTTCACCTCTTTTGTTAGGTTGATTTCCAAGTATCTTATTTTCTTTGAGGATATTGTGAATGGAGTGGTTTTCCTCCTTTCCATTTCAGAAGTTTTGCTCCTGATATACATAAATACCTTTGATTTATGCGTGTTGATTTTATATCCTGCCACTTTGCTTAATTCATTTATTATCTCTAGCAGTTTCTTTGTAGACCCTTTTGGGTCTGTTATATATATTATCATGTCATCCACAAATAGTGATAATTTAAGTTCTTGTTTTCCTATTTTTATGCCTTTAATTTCTATTGTCTAATTGCTCTGGCTAGAATTTCAAGAACTAAATTGAATAGAAGTGGTGATAGAGGGCATCCCTGTCTTGTTCCAGATTTTAGAGGCAATCCCTTCAGTTTTTCTCCATTTAGGATGATGCTAGCCTGAGGTTTAGCATATATAGCTTTTACAATGTTGAGGTAAGTTCCTGTTATTCCTAGTTTTTCTAGTGTTTTGAACATAAAGGGATGCTGTACTTTGTCAAATGTTTTTTTCTGCATCTATCGAGATGATCATATGGTTCTTGTCTTTAAGTCTATTGATGTGGTGAATAGTATTTATTGATTTCCGTGTATTGAACCAGCCTTGCATCCCAGGGGTGAATCCTACTTGTTCATGGTGCACAATTTTTTTTGATATGCTTTTGTATTCGATTCATCAGGATTTTATTGAGAATTTTTGTATCCAAGTTCATTAGAGATATTGGTCTGTAGTTTTGTTTCTTTGAAGTGTCTTAGTCTGATTTCAAGATCAGGGTGATTTTGGCCTCATAGAATGAATTTGAAAGAGCTCCTTCTTTTTCTATTTCGTGAAAGAGCTTGAAAAGAATCAGTATTAATTCTTCTTTGAAGGTTTTGTAGAACTCCGCTGTTTACCCATCCGGTCCAGGGCTTTTTTTCGTTGGTTATCTTTTGATGGCTTCTTCTATTTCTTCCTTTGTCATTGGTCTGTTTAAATTGTGTGTGTCTTCCTGACTCAATCTGGGCAGATCGTATGACTTAAGAAATTTATTGATATCTTCACTATCTTCTATTTTATTGGAATATAGGGTTTCAAAATACTTTCTAATTATCTTCTATATTTCTGTAGTGTCTGTTGTGGTATTGCATTTTTCACCCCCTATGTTAATAATTTGAGTTCTCTCTCTTCTTCTCTTCGTTATCATGGCTAAGGGCCTGTCAATCTTATTTATTTTTTCAAAGAACCAACTTTTAGTTTATCAATTTTTTCAATGATTTTTTGTTTCAATTTCGTTGATTTCTGCTCTTATTTTAATGTCGTCTACTACATTTGCTGTTGTTTTGCTCTTCCTTTTCTAGGTTTTTGAGGTGTAGTGTGAGTTCATTTATTTGTTGTTGTTTTTTTCTTTTTTTGAGGAAAGAACTCCAAGAAATGAATTTTCCTCTTAAAACTGCTTTCATTGTGTCCCATAGATTACAGTAGGTTGTGTCTGTATGGTCATTTGTCTCTAAGAATTTTTTTGTCTCCTCCTTAATGTCTTCTGTAACCCATTGATCATTCAGTAGAATATTGTTCATTTTCCATGTGATGTAGGATTTTTCCTTCCTTCTTTTATCATTGATTTCCAGTTTCATTTCATTATGATCTGATATGGTGCATGGTATTATCTCCACGCCTTTATATTTACTAAGAGTTGCCCTATGACCTAATATATGGTCTATCTTTGAGTAGGATCCATCTGCTGCTGATAAGAAGGTGTATCCACTTGATGATGGTTGATATATTCTATATATGTCAGTTAAGTCTAGGTTATTGATTGTGCTGTTGAGTTCTATAGTTTCTTTATTCAGTTTTTGTCTAGAGGATGTGTCTAATGGTGAGAGCGGTCTGTTGACGTCACCTATAATTATTATGTTGTAGTCTATTTGACTCTTGAACTTGAGAAGAGTTTGTTTTATGAGTGTGGCAGCTCATTTGTTTGCTGCATACAAATTGGTAATTGTTATGTTATGTTGGTGGATGGTTCCTTTTAACGTTATATAGTGTCCTTCTTTATCCCTTTTGATTAACGTAGGTTTGAAGTTGATTGTATTTGATATGAGTTTGGCCACTCCTGCTTGCTTCCGTGTGCCCTGTGAGTGGTATGATTTTTCCCAACCTTTTACTTTCTGCCTGTGTATGTCTTTACCTATCATATGAGTCTCCTGAAAGCAGCATATTGTTGGATTTGTTTTTTTGATCCAGGTTACTACCCTATGTCTCTTGAATGGTGAGTTTAGGCCATTAACATTTAAGGTTACAATTGAAATATGATTTGTACATCCATTCATCTTAATTTATTTATTTATTTTAGTTTGGCTAGTTTTTACTTTTTGGTTATTTTCCTCCCCCTTTACTGAGATACCTCCCACTGTTAGTTTGGGGCACTATTTTTCAATTCTTCTTCTTGTAGTATTTTGCCCAAAATCCTTTGCAGTGCTGGTGTTATGGGTGTGAATTCTTTTAGTTTTTATTCATTGTGAAAGACTTTAATTTTATTGTCAAATCTGAAGCTTAATTTTGCTGGATACAGTATTCTTTGTTGGAATTCATTATTTTTCAGTGTTTGAAATACATTGTTCCAGGATCTTCTCACTTTCAAAGTTTGTGATGAAAAATCAGTCGTTAATCTAATTGGTTTACCCCTGAATGTAACCCGCCTCCTTTCTCTCGTAGCTTTTAATATTCTCTCCTTGTTCTGTATGTTGGCTATCTTCATAATTATATGTCTTGGAGTTGGTCTATTATGGTTTTGAATGTTTGGGGTCCTGTAGGCTTCAAGGATTTGGCAATCCATTCCATCTTTCATCTCTGGGAAGTTTTCTAGAATTATTTCATTTAATATGTTGTCCATTCTTTCGGTTTGAATCTCTATGGCTTCTTCTATTCCGATGACTGTGAAATTTGTTTTTTTTTTATGACATCCCATATCTTTTGAATAGACTGCTCTTGGGACTTAAGCATCTTTTCTGTGTTGACTATATTCTTTTCAAGTTGATAAACGTTGTCGTCATTATCTGATGTTCTGACTTCTATTTGATCTAGTCTATTTGTAATATTCTCGTTTGAGTTTTAATTAATAGTTTCCTGCATTTCTAGGATTACTGTTTGATTTTTTTTAAGATCTCTATCTCCTGGTAAAGCTTGTTCTTTGCCATTTGAATTTGTTTAATTCATTTTCAAAATATACTTTTATTGCTAGGACTTGCTGATTCATGTATTCTCTAATATCCCTTTCCATCTGAGTTAGGTAAGCCTTGAGTTTTTTTCCCTATCCCTGTTTCTGATGATTCTAGGTCCTCCTGTAGAATTAAGTTGTCCTGCATTGTTTGTACACATTTTTTTCCTTTGTTTTTTCATGATGTTCACGTTGTTTTCCATCTCTCTTTGATTGCTGTTTTTCTGCTCTATTCTATAGATTTGTTTTGGTTTAATATATCTGTTGTCTCTCCTTTGTGTTGGTAGACTATGCCTGCTAAAGTGAATTCTGCTTGGAAGGAATTGCGATGGCCGAGCTCCAGTGATGTCACCTGTCTGCTATGGCGGGCCCCAGGCTCCTTGCCAGGGTGTTCAAATGGGAGTGGGCTGGGACTGATCTGTCTCTGTTTTCAACTCCCGGTCGCCGGCGGGCGGGCGGTCTCCAGCTGTCCAGTCACACAGTCAGCGGGTGGGCTGTCACTGGTGGGCGGGAGATCTCTAGCCACCCAGTTGCACGTGCAGCCAGCGGGCGATTGGTCGCTGGTAGGCAGGCGGGCACCAGCCACCCAGCCGCACCAGCAGCGGGCTGTTTGTGACCAGTGGGCGGGCGTTCTCCAGCCGCCCAGTCACGCGGGCCTGGCCTCTAGTCCCCTGTTATCTCCTGCTAGTCCTGGTTTCTCGTGCTAGACCAGATTTCCCCTGAGTGATGCCTCTCGGCAGCTCATACTGTCCTCTGGGCCTGCCGTTTCTTGGGTGTGGATGGTGTCTATGGGGAACCCCGGCACTCTATTGTTTCGATTTTTTCCTCTTGCCCCTCTCCCAGCTCTGGCTAGACAGGTTTCGTTTTCGCCGCTGATGGGAGGGGAAGTTGAAGGTCAGGTGCCTGTAGTTTTCCCGACGTCTTTATGCAGGCTCTTTCTGATAATCTCTCCAATGGAAAGCCTAAGAGATTTTATGTGAATTCCCTGCTGTATGGGAGATGAGCTGAGTAACACAAACCTGTTTTATTGTTGCAATCTGTTGGAGAGTGGCGGTGGTTACTTCTGCTCTCCAAGATGGTGACCGTTGGTTTCCTTGGTGGAGTTTTTATTGTGGGGGGATAGAACTGTAGCACTTCCTTCCCCGTTTGAAATCCCAAACTCAGCCCGGGGCTCAGTTGGAGGTCAGCCAGCAGGATTCCACAGAATCTGCAGCAACGTTTCTCCCTGCCGGCTGGTCGCTTCTAGGTGGTGCCCTGCTGTCTCTAGCCACGGGGCAGGCCACACAGATTTGTCAGCCCGGATCTCCGGTCGCACATTTGGCTCGTGTTTGAGACTCAATTACCGGACCTCATTGGTGGAAATCATTCTTCTAGGTTTCGGTGCACACCCATTTTTCTTTAAGATCCTAACAAGATAATTTTTTGTCGTTCTAACTCGTTATTCACCTGTGAAGTGGCACAGTTCACAGGGTGTGAGTGGCAGATTCAGAGACATCCCTTCATCCTGACCAGGTTGTTTGCCATGGAAGATGACTTTTGCTCTCTCAGGTCCTTCATAGCTGCCTACATCTTCTCCATGGCTTATTTCTCCATGGACCTTTGAGGTTCTCAGCAGGTGAAAGATCCCCTACATTCCTGTATTATAAGACCAACTCTGTCCGTGCTCTTCTTTAAAGTTAGATTGAGGGAACACTGTAGGGTTAGGGTTAATAACATGTTTGATTTGGGTTAGGAATCATTCTGTTTATGAATAATTCTATTGAGAAGCTGCGATATGTATAAGAATATATAGTTGAAATATATGTAGGAAAACAGAAATCTAAGTAAGATTTGAATCCCAGAATGGCATTGGGCCCTTAATTGGGATACTTAGCGTTGAATTACGTTCTGCACAGATGTCTCAGGTAAATTGATATACAATGTCATAGGACCCTGTACCTTGGAAGATTGAATGTAGATGAGAACATCCATTTAAAAAGGTATAGTTGTTATTGAATGGTTAATTAAATAGGTACTTGTCACTTCCTGTTTTTCTCTATGCTTAACAAAACACTGTTGAAATCTTGAGAACTGTTTGCTAATCTTGTTCCCAGAATGTGCTGTCCCCAGTTTTCAAACTGCAGAATTTACTCTCTCACCTGGTTGCATGCAAACTGCCCACTCCCACTGACCCATCAATAAACTTCCCTCCTTGCCCTCGGCAAGGAAAGTATATAAGCTCTGCTCAAGCTCTTCTCAGGGCTCTCTGCTGTATTCAAGTGAGCTCTGAGCCCCAGCATGCTGGAACTCCAATAAACCCTTTGCTGTTTCATGAGTCAGTTTCTTGGTGGTCTCTTCCTCCAATGCACGCCCGACCTTTACACATGAAGTTTCCACTGATATCTGGCAGCGGCGGATGAGAGACCCCAACGGGCTACTCTTGGGGTAAGTAAGTCTCCTATTCCTGGTTTCAGGTTTCAGGTTAGGACTTGGAAAAATGGCTATTGATGAAGAGTGTGAGCTCTCTCCGACAGTGGCTGACAGACGTGTCACAGAGCCACAGGCCACGTGCCTGGAGGACGCCCCAGAGGACTTGGGAAATTTAGTTATAATAGATTCCTCGACTCAGTGATATTTTGTTTTGGATTCGGTATTGCCAGCCCATTGGTTATTGCCGGCTACTCAGTCCTGATCTCAGTGTTGGACGTCCATTGCCTGTCTTTATTGTCTTGTCTTGTCTGTTTCATGTGTCGTTGCTTTCACTGTTTGTGGATCTTTCATTATGGGACAGAGCACTTCAATGCTAGATCTCAGTTTAAAGGGCGACTCTTATGCGTGGTCTCATAAAATCCCAACACAATTAATGGCAATACTTCTCTGAGCTCAGTTCCAGAACTCAGTCTCTAAGGGGAATCACACCAGAGTTCAAGCCCAGGTGGACCCAGTCATCTCTTCCAAATGCCACACAAATGACCACAATTAAAACCAAAACACTCCCCAATGGCCCTCATCTTCTTCCATATAGACACTCATCATAACCTCTGGCTGGACGTTTCCATGAGGGGCATAGCCCAAGACAGTGTCCAAAACATGCTCCCTTGCCGCTAATTTGCCTAAAGTCAGGGTGGCCTGGAAACCCTTCCAGTGAACCAGGATTGATCAAATACACCTGCCATTAATACTGATCTTCTTCTGCAATTTGAGGCCTACTGACTGTCAGGTGTAGATTCTTTATGTGAATTTCAGTCATAAGAAAACCCAACCACATCTGCAGTGCTTTGAAAAACTCATTTGACCCAAAGGATCCCAATTCTCACTTGATGGACGTCAAGAACCTAACAGAGGACGGAGAGAAACTTCACCCACAATGACTGCTCTTTTGGCCATTTTGGTTTTGGATGCACACATGGGATCTTTCTTTAGATCTATCAGTTGCAGAGAATCTAAGACACAGCCTCACACAGGGCATAGAGTTGGATTCAGACACATCCATTTCCAAAGCAATTAAGCAAAGAGCCACAGGTTATGCCCATTCATTTAGATCTGAAAACTGTTTTCTTCAGGCTTCACAAAGGGGTGGTCCGAAACAAAGAACTTCTTGACATTCAAGGCAACAGAACATTATGTAAGCAAAAGGCTCAAAGAAGGGTTTTTCCACTGAGAGTTTACTGGTCACACTGATATCTGCGTTTTCTGAGATGCTCGCCATTCCCTTCATCTATCCAGTACATGGCCATGTCACAGAGATTGGAGGTGGTACATATCTTGGACACAAAACCATGAGCCTATTCTGGAGATTGGCCAGAATTCAGAAAGAAAATTGGAAATTACTAAGATCGTTGGTGATGCCCATCCTTAAGGAAAGCTGCAATCCATTCATTAATTGGGCAGGATGAATGCTGGGAAGCTTTCTACAAGACAGGACAAATCCATTGATGCATTCTCTTTTCTAATGTCTACAACCACGGACATAGTGGGATACACAGACATAGAAACACTCGCCTTGTCAAACGTCTTACTAGAAACAGTTCAACCCCAAAAAACAAACCACCTTTCCTACCTATTCTCAGAACATGAGACAAAATCATAAACCCAAAACCACACCCATATTGGCACCTCCTTCCCCCAAGTAGGTCTGTGACTCTAGGGAGTGTCCTCTGACTGGTGGGCCATACAATTTTCCCCTGAAAAGTCCTGTCCTGTCTCAGGTCTGTTCTCCTTGACCAACTCTGTTAAGTTGTCAGAAGCTAGTGTTTAGCCACTACCTGCTTTCTCAGGAAAGGCCCTTCTTCAGAGCTCTCCTTGCTTTTGCCATCCTAACATCAGTAGGTACAAAGAAAGACTGACTCTGTCCTTGGTAAATCCAAACAAGTGAGCCCATTGGGACTGGGACTGGGACTGGCTCTATGTGCCTGGTGTCCAGTATCCCAAGTTCAGAGAGATCCATCACCAAGAAAGTGAGGTGAGGTCACTCCCTTCAGGAACTGAATAAATTCACTGCCTTGTAAACCATTTTGTCCTAATAGTTGCTTCCAAGTGTCCCATTAGATGGAGGCTTCCCCTACTTCCTTTGAAACTTTCACAAGTTAGAATGGTATGTCAACCTTAGGAACCCGGGAATAGCTATCCACACAGGCCTGGTTTGGTCAATCTCCTCTACATTAAGAAGAGAGAGGCTGATTCAGACACATCCCTTCATCCTGACCAGGGTGATTGCCATGGAAGATGACTTTTGCTCTCGCAGATCCTTCATAGCTGACTATATCTTCTCCAGGATTCATTTCTGCATGGACTTTGGAGGTTCTCAGCAGGTGGAAGATCCCCTACATTCCTGTATTGTAAGACCAACTCTGTCCCTGCTTTTCTTTAAATTTAGGTTGATAGAACAGTGTATTCTTAGGGCTAATAAAATGTTTGATTTGAGTTAGGAATAATCCTGCGGGATGAATAATGGTATTGGGAACCTGAGATATTTATAAAAATATAGAGGTTAAATATATGAATTAAAACCGAAATCTAGGTAATTTTGAAGCTCAGAAGGGCATTGGGCCCTTGATTGGGATACTTAACTTTTATTTACATTGTGTACAGATGTCTCAGATAAATAGATATACAATGGCATCGGACCTTGTAGCTTGGATGATTGAATGTTGAAGAGAACATCCAGTCAAAAACGGATAGTAGGTAGAATTAGGTACAGAGTTGGTTTAGGAAGAAGAGTGAGTATAGGATTTGGAACAAAAGTTCTGGAGCATTAGGGTTGTGGTTAGAGAGTGAAAGTGAACATAAGTTCATGTGAAGTGTCAGTCACAATGGTGAACTGGTGAAAATATGCAGGAAACCACATATCTTTAGAGACATTATGAAATCAGGCAAAGTATAAAGTGAGTGATATGATTATGCATTTTCAACAGGGTTGAGTTTGAATATATAATCTTAGGAAGAAACAAATTTCCCCTTCCTCTCCTGTTTTCTCTTTTCTTTCCACTATACAAAGTCTAATCTGGGACAGAAAAGATCCGTCCTTTATAGGGCATATCAGGACATATACAGGATTGCCTGGAGCCCTTAGTTTGGGTAATGATTTAGCAGATAAAACTACGCATGACATACATATTTTCTCTACAGTAGAAGAAGCTACAAATTTTCATAAAAAATTCCATGTCAATGCTAATACTATACATAAGCGCTTTAAAATAACTAAGGAACAAGCTAGACAAATAATAAAACAATGTCAAAATTGTGTGACCATTTTACCACAAGTTAATCTTGGAGTCAATCCTAGAGGATTGATACCTGACCATATTTGGCAGATGGACGTCACAAACTTGCCAGAATTTGGAAAATTAAAATATTTGCATGTTACAGTTGATACTTCTTCTGAATTTTTGATGGACTCCCTTCATGCTGGAGAAAAAAAACTAAAGATGTTATAGCTCATTGCTTACAAAATTTTGCCACTGTGGGCATTCCAAAACAGTTAAAAACAGATGTTGCCCCTGGTTATACTTTTACCTCTTTTAAAGAATTTTGCTCATCATTTTGCATTACTCATATAACAGGAATCCCATACAATCCGCAGGGACAAGGCATAGTTAAATGAGCTCATCAAACTATTAAAACGTACTAATTAAACAAAAAAAAAAAAGGAATTGGGAAGGGGTATATATTCCCCAAAGATAAACTTAAAATAACCCTTTTTACTCTAAACTTTGGAAATTTGGATTCATCAGGGCTTAGTCCTGTGGAAAGGCATATGTGTCCAAAAAATGTACATAAGCCCAAGGTACTTTGGAAGGATATTCTAACAGGACAATGGAAATGTCCTGACCCAGTCATTGTCTGGAGTTGGAGGTCTGTTTGTGTGTTTCCACAGGGAGAACAGCAGCCGATTTGGATTCCAGAGAGACTAACTAAAGCGATTTCTACAGATTAAAAGAATATGATTTGGCTCAAATCCATAACAGCTGATATCCAGAACTCCAGTTTGGCTATTCTTACATCTGTGACAAATCCAGGATGCTTTTTTCAATATCTATTTTATTATTACCCTTTCCCATGTCATGAAGTTCTATTTTGTTTTTTGAGCTCATACAAACCTAGGTTAATGTTTTGCTGATCAGTTCTATTTTTGGACTATAGAGTTTTTAGACATTGCAATGGAGATTTCACCTGTAAAATGTTATAAGGCCTTTACTCTTATGTTATGTGTTGTATGTATTATATTACGTGTGCACACTTGTGTTTTTTGTTATATGTTTGAATGTACGTATGTCCATATATCATATATGATGAGCGCTCATGAAAAAATGGATCCAAATATATTTTTATACACTTGATGTAAATGTTTTAATTTAAATTGGGTAAACACCTGTTGAGGATTGTTTTAAAATGTGTACAAAAAAGATCTGTTTGTTTACTTTCACCTTTTCTTTTCATTATATTTAATAATTCTCTCCAAGACAATGTAAATTGTTAAGAAAATTGTTTTCTTTTAGTACCTTCTGGAATGTTACATAATTTTTCTTTGGCCATTATTGCCAAAATTCCTATCTTCATCCCAGTGCCTGTAAAGACAAAGATAAAACCAATCTACAGCTTCTGCAATAGCCATCACTGAACTGCTTGCAGAACTTGCCTCGACTATGTATCACCTGTATGCATTGTGAACTCACCTGCATGCATTGTGAACAATATGTTGGTGAATTGACTTGTGGTAGTGTTGGGGTATTTTTGCTGATGATGTCATCGGTGGTACAATTTTTCCAAAAGGAGCTGTCAATTGGCTTGGTGTATCTTCCTCCCTTCTGCTGTCATTGTCGTTCAGCTAAAATTTGGGGGCCAACAGAGGTGAGACAAAGAACCTCACCCCCCGCTGGTACAAAGTCCTCTCCACAGGTGTGACTGTATACTGGACCTGTAGCTAGTGACGGGTAAGATCCAATTGCAATGGTACCAATCTAAGACTGCAGGCTGATACCTTGAGGTCAGCTCATTTGATAATGGGTAAGCACCATATGTACTATTGGACAACCTAAGGCAGGCATGGTCCCTAAGCCACATGCTTGTTGTTTAAACAGAGAGGGAGAGGTGTTGAGAGGCACAGCCCAAGGGGCCAAACAAACTTTCAGACTGCCAGCTGATGATTGGCTAACAGCGGCCCCAGCAACATCAAGCTAATTGGCTCCTCTGCGGTGATGCTCATTGGAGATGCTCATTGAGCAGTTTCCCCACCCTTTCAGACTGCAAGCTGATGATTGGCTCACAGCAGCCCCAGCAATATCTAGCTGATTGGCTCCTCTGTGGTAATGCCATTGGGCTGTTTCCCCACCCTTTCAGACAACGGAGCTGCTCATTGTGGGACTTTTTGGGCTCTGCCCACACGACCCAGCCAATCGACCTCAAGAGAAGGAGTGTGGAGGTTGAGAGCTTGTGGGAAGCCAGTAGTGGCAGTTGGGCTCTGAGGGTTTTTCCCGAGGAGCTAATTTTTAGTCATGTGTGGTTCTAAAAGTAATTTTAGTTTCTTTTGACAAGTGGCTCCTGAATTGTGCCCAGCCAGATTGCAGCAATCCTAAAGTGATGGAGAAAAAGAACCCAAACAGAATAGAAATACAAGCAGTTTAGAGAGGCATGGTGTATAGTTGGATTTACCTTTTGCATGATAAAGGGTAGGTGTTATAAATCTAGTCAATTTTAAATTGAAATAGTTCTCCATGTGTTTTATAGTTAACAAATATGTGAATTCCTATCTCCCTTTATCTGTAGCCTATTCAGCACATGTATTTTTGAATGTACATATAGAATCCTACCTGGTATCACATGTACATTTTTGTTAGATGGCTGACTTGGCAGATACAAATTTTTAGAAGAGGTCACTCCTCATAAACGTTGTTGGAATTGAAAATTAAAACTATGGGTGAGCTTCCTAGTTGAACAATATAATACATAAATCCATGTTCAGTAAAATGAATAGTTTTGGATCTGTGGATGTTATATATTTCATGATGAATTTCGATTGGCATATATATTGCTACCTTTTAATGCCTCTCTCTCTCTCTCTCTCTCTCTCTCTCTCTCTCTCTCTTTCTATATATATATATATATATATATATATATATATATATATACACACACACACACACACTCTCCAGATTTTTCAGAATGTAAAATATATGTGTCTTATTATACAATCCCTAAATGCATTCATGTTCATGAATGTGGATTTATAACCAAATGTTCACAAAGTTATTTTCAGAAATATTCATCCACCTTAAATACATATTGTATCCTAGTACTGAAATCAAAATTCAGTGAATGGTGCATAGAAGTCCTAATTTTTCTACAGTAACTGACCCACTTTAAAATCAATGCAAGTAGATTCCTATGGGACATGATGTGTATTTTGACCTTCATTTTTATTCAACACTGTTACATGACTATTTCTTCAGTTTATGCACATCATAGGATATATATTTCATTCACAATTTTGCAAATTGATAGGCTTTTGTTTCACTTTTAATCACTTCTTGCTTCAGTACACAAGTATTCCTCTATGTTTTTTGACTGGTCTTTTCATGATACTTCATTTTATTTTAGATTTCAATAATCACTTTTAAAGCAAAACTCACACACTCTTCATGATAAACCATAAACCTAATACTACCATTAGATGTATAAATGGTTGTAATGAATGTATGTATCTCAATATAAGATTTCCTGTAAATTTGTAAATATCAATTCAATCCAATATTTAAAGTTGGAACCAGTAATATTATTTATTCACAGTATGGTCTATTCATTCATTTTATCTATATTCCTAGACACAGGGAACACCTATTTGTACACCCTATACTAATTTATACACCTTCAAAATATTGCCCACAGAAATGGTGGAAGAAATACTCATGTCACCTGATCTACATATGCACTTTATCCCAGTAATATTCTGGAAACAAAATGCAAAGTTCACACTTATGACTGTGCCAAAGCCTAAATGGAAAGTGTGCATGGATTACTAACAATATCCATGTCCAGATTGCCTAATTCTCTCAAATGTCAATCCTATTGGTGATTAAATATTTGATTCTTTCTAAGATTTTATACTCAACCTCTACCCTGTTGAAAATGTCTAATCCTATCACTCAATTTATACTTTGCCTGATTTCTTAATATCTCCATTGATATCTGCTTCCCCATATATTTTCCCCAGTTCATCATTGTGTCTGACTCTTCACATGTGGTGACATTTACATTCACTCTCTACCGCAAACCCTATTGCTAAAGAACTTTTTGTCCAAATCCTATACTCACTTTTCTTCCTAAACCTACTGACTGTCTTCCTAATCCTACCAACTATGCCTATATGAGTGGATGTTTTCTTCTACATTCAATCATCCAATTTTCAAGGTCCTATGCCATTGTATATCGATTTATCTGAGACATCTGTTTAGAAGATATTTAAAAGCTAAGTATCCCAATCAAGGGCCCAATGCTCTTCTGGGCTTCAAATCTTACCTAGATTTCTGTTTTTATACTTATATTTCACCTATATATTCTTGTAAATATCACAGGTTCCCAATACCATTATTCATCCAGCAGAATGATTCCTATCCCAAATAAAACCTGTTATTACCCTAACCATACACTGTTCCCTCAATGTAACTTTACATAATAGCAGGGAAAAAGTTGGTCTTACACTACAGGAATGTAGGGGATCTTCAACCTGCTGAGATCCTCAAAGGACCATGCAGAAATGATTTCTGGAGAAGTTGTAGGCAGCTATGAAGGACCTGAGGGAGGAAAACTCAACTTCCATGGTAAACAACCTGGTCAGAATGAAGGGATGTGTCTTTATCAGCCTCTTTCATCTTAATGTAGAGAAGATTGACCAAACCAGGCCTGTGTGGAGAGCTGTTCTTGGGTGCCTATGGTTGATATACCATTCCAACGTGTGAAAATGTCACAGGAAGTAGGGGCACCCTCCATCTCATGGGACCCTTGGAAGCAACTCTTAGGACAAAGTGGTTGCCAAGGCAGTGACTTCATTCACTTCCTGATTGAGGTTACCTCACATAACGTCCTGGGTGATGGAACTCTCTAAACGTGGGATTCAGAAAGCCAGGCAAGCACAACCAGTCCCATTCCCAGTCCCAGTGGTCTCACTTTTTTTGGATTTACCAAGGACAGAGTCTGTCTTTCTTGGTACCTACTGATGTGAGGATGGCCAAAAGACAGGAAAGCTAAGAAGAGGGGCCTTTCCTGATAAAGCAGGTAGTAGCTCACCACTGGCTTCTGACAACTTCACACAACATTCTTCCCTCAATGCAGCACAAAGGTCCCTTTCACTCATGAAGAGGAGGTCCAACCCTCAACTGTTCTGTAAAAGAACTTCAGAGAGAGAGGTTAAAGATTCCTGCAAAGCTGTTATGGAGGTTTCTAATATATTTAAGTTTTGGTCTATTTCTGCTTCTAACTGGGTCATTTGTTGTGTCCCATGGACCAGGGCAGTGGTTCCTGTGCACACCCTTGTGGCAACTCCTATTCTTTATAGGATGGCTAAAGTGAGGGACATATGTTCCCAGTGAAACCGGGTTGTATGTCCCACCTATTCGATCTTCAAATGAACCTGCGTCATGATAGAGCATTCTGGGTAACATATGCACCATTACACAATTAATCACATCCGTTTTTCATTTCATGAAAACATCAACAATGTTTTAGTATATAGAATTATACTGTTGTAGGGACGGACAAGGCAAGGCACCTAAGATAGCACCAAAGACAGTGAAACAGTCCTATTTGGTTGCACCCAGATTCAGAGGGCATTGCTTCGGTTGTAATCAATTAATCTTCTGAATTCCAAGTTTAGGTAGTTTCAGAATTTTGTACCCAACATGTAAGAGAAGTGGCTCAGAAGATCACACTCTGCAGAAGTTCACAAAAAGCTGTTTTTGTTTCTGTTTTTTTTTTTTCTCTGTTCTGGGCAAGTTAACTTTTCAAGGACAACTGGGTGGGGGAGAGCTTTTACTTCCCTTTCTTTTTTTCCCCCTGCCAGCTGTTACCATGGAGCCCAGATGGTAACTTCTTTATCTTAGAAATGTTGCCATCTCTGTGAAGCCCCAGTTCAAGGCCAGAGGAATTGTTCACATATTTTGTGAAAAACTAGTAAGGGGGTGTCTAGCTTAGGAGTGCTGATTATTTTTAGCCAGTGGCCAAGTGGAACAGGGCAACATTAAATGAGGAAGGTTATCTACACTGAAATCGTTTATAGGGACTTTTTTGCTGAAAGTCCTAAAGTCAGCCATGGTGAAGACTCCTGGAGAAGGTCAGTGAAAACTTTTCTGTGGGCCTGGTACAGAGGGGGGAGACAGAGAAGTCGGGGCTTAGAGCAGCTTCATGGATCTGAGAATGAGAAAGGAGAGATGTAAAAGAATAATGGGAAAGGGGTTTGGGATATTCCTAGCAACAAAACTTGAGCAGTAGAACAGGTAGAGCAGAGGGGAAGAAGGGAGTGAGTATCCACAAAGCCTGTGAGGGACTTTAAATTTTTAGTAACCTGTTTTCAGTGATGAAAGAGCAACTTTAAAGGCCATTTTCATTACATTTGGATAAGGGTCTGAGGGCTCTCCTCAGCTGGTTTGAGCTATGGGTTAGCTGGAAAGAGGACCTGGTGGGACCCAGTGCGGGCAGTGACAAGAGAAGAGAGGAGTGAGTTGGTGGAGGGGTACCTCAGTACCTGCTTCTCAGCCAGGGGGCAATGGTCTGAGAACCGGTGTTGGTTTGGGTTTTTGATCTAGTAATTGAAGGGAAGAAATCAGGTTGCTGAGTTTGGAGTGACAGCAGATAGTCTGGAGATGAAGGCTGAGGGTGAGGATCTATTGGAGAAGCATAGTTCAGGATGTGAGCGAAGGAGGGAAAAGGCCTCCACATAGGGGAATCTCCTTTTACCCTTTTGAGCACTTGCAGAAGTTAAAAAGGTCACACAGTATTTGAGGATCTAGAGACCCCTCTGGGGGCCATGGGTTTTGGTTATCTAATTGGTCATATGGCCAATGCTGTGTACAGAATTTGATGAGGAGTTCGGGTTCCATCAGGAAGCCCCTGTATGCTCACATCTCCATGACTTACAGAAGAAATTGGCTTTTCCTCCACACAGCTGTTGCTGTTTGTGGCTTTGATTGTCTGCCGGGCAAACATAGTAATCTAGGCTAGCCAACCTGCACCTGGCTTACCTGTCCCGACATCCATAATGTTTGTTTCCATTATTTATGGTACAAAAGGTATTTAATGGAATTTTAGTGGTATCCTCTTCATCAGGGATATCCTAATAGGAAAGACCTATAGCCAGCTAACAAATGTCTGGGTGGAGAAATGGCCACCAGGTCCCAAAGTGGGCTATATGTGAGATAGATTATACTTCTTCTCCAGTAGGATTTGTGATCAGCCATCGCTGCTGAAAGGGCTGATGAGGGTTAGAATTACTGGTGGTCAAGGAGAGACTCTATAGCTTCATCCACCTGGCGAATACACAATTTGAAAGGGTTACCAGTCTCTTCCAGTTTCCAGGCAGAGTCTGGACAGGGTGCAGGCTTGAGATGAGAGGCCAGGATCCAGGAAGTGATTCTGTCTACCTTTACCACTGTAGGTGTTATAAGTAGAACCTGGTATGGTCCTTTCCAGTGGGGTTCCAGGGATGACACCTGATGTTGTCTTACATAGACAAAGTCTCCTACTTGATATTGATGTGGAGTCCCCTCATCTCCAGGTTGGTAGGCAGTGGCCAACTGTTTTCACAGGTATCGCTGAGTTCTTTCAACAGCTGTAAGTCTGTCAAGCATGGTGGTGTGGAAGGGATCGTTAGGTCTTAGAGTTGGGGTTAGGTCCCTTACTGGAATAGGGGCCCCATAGGGAATTTCATAGTGGGTGAGGTTACACAAAGAAACAGAGAGAGAATTTCTTGCATGAAACATTGCATAAGGCAGAAGCATTGTCCAATCTTTTATGTCGGTCTCTAAGCTTAATTTCATTAAGGTCTCTTTAATGGTTCTATTCATTCATTCTACCTGTCCTGCACTCTGTGGTCTATAAGCACAATGTAATCCCCAGGGTACTGGCTAACCCCTAACGTACCTGGGTCATGAATGCAGGTCCATTATCAGACTCTGTTACCTTAGGCAGGTCGTATCTTGGAAAAAAATCTTCCAGGATCTTCTTGACCACCATTTGTGCTGTTTCTTTCTTTCTTTCTTTTTCTTTCTTTCTTTCTTTCTTTCTTTCTTTTTTTTGGTGGGGAAGGCTTTAATCCATCCTGAAAATGTATCTACAAAGACTAGGAGATATTTAAGTCCATACCTTGCATGCTTAATTTCAGTAAAGTTCACTTCCCAGAATTGTCCTGGTCTTTTTCCTCCTAGGTGCTTTCCTCCAGGAAGCTTGGAAGGGTAAGCATAAACCAATTGATGGACCCGACAGGCTTTTGTTACCCATTCAGTCCTTTTGCTGTGATTTGGTCAGTGGAAAACTCTGTTCTTGATCCTTCAGGAATGCCTGCAGTTTCTTTGAACAAAGTTGAGTGAGTTGATGTACATTTTCTACTGACATAGTTAGAGCCATGACTATAGGAGTTTTTACTGAAGGATTTAGAAATCCCACTTGGTTGCCTTCAGGGTTAAAAGTTATTTTGGCCCAGAGCTTGGTGAGCAGATCTCTGCCCATCAATGGGGCCAGGCATTCTGTGATTACTAGGAAGGATTGATGGATTTTCCTTTTCCCAGGTCTATGGTCCTCTTAGTTGTCCAAGCCCGATACTTACTGCCATTTGCCCCTTGAACTAGAGACCTTTTATTTGATAGATGGCCCAATGGGGCCTTAAGGGCTGAGTATATTGCCCCTGTATCCACTTCAAAGTTTACTGGGGTCCCCTACACTTCAAAAGTTACCCTGAGCTCCGGGAGGGGATGTTAGCCCCGACTTTTGGAGTCATCCTCAAGAGTCAGAATGGCTGGCAGGAGTGGCTGTCTCTTTCTAGGGAACTCTTTGGCCCAGTGTCCTTTTTTTTACAGTAGGCACAGTGATCTGAGGCAAGGAGTGGCCTCTGGCGTGGGCCCAGGTATCCCTTCCTGTCTCCCTGTTTCTTAATTTCTGGCCTATTTGTTGTTGTGACCAGGACCTTAGTCAGCGCCTTAGTCTGTCTTTTGTTTCTTTTATCCTCCCTTTGTTCCCTTCTCTTCCTCAGTTTCTCTCTTAAAGTATACCTTCTCGGCTTCTCTGACTAAATCTCTCAAAGTCATATCTTGTAATCCATCTAAGCATTTTAACTTTCTTTTAATATCCGGGGCAGCTTGCCCAATAAAGGCCATTGTGACAGATGACTTTTGATCCTCTGCCTGAGGATTGAAAGGAGTATATCTTCTATATGCCTCCATAATTCTCTCTAGAAACATAGAGAGAGGTTCTTCAGGCCCTTGAATAATCTCTCTTACCTTGGCCTAATTAGTTGGTCGCCTAGCAGCCGCACGGAAACCCACTATTAGAGCCCGGTGATAAGTGAACAGATGCTCCCTACGTTCAAAGATTTGGGGGCCACAGTTGGGTTGGTTCAAAGGAAAGCTGGCTTTGATTATCTTGGGAAGTTGTGTCAGTCACGCATCTGGTCAGAGGATATTTTTTTCCAGCTTCCAGGAGTATTCTATTTTGATCCCCTGTCATGAAGACAGTCCCTATGAGTTGTTGGCAGTCATCTCAAGTAGGCTAGTGTGAAAACATCAATGACTCAACCAGACCTGTGTGCCAGGTGGGGTGCTCAGAAAAAGGGGGATTGTTATATTTCCAATTATGTACGTCTGAAGAGGAGAATGGCCAAAACTGGTAGGCTTGCATTTTTTCCCCCATGGCCGTCGTCAATCTTTGGCCCATAGGGATGGAGGGGGAGCATCATGGGAGTTCCAGTGTTTTCAACTATTCACTGCTGGCGAGTTCCTATAGCCGGGCCAGCTTCCTCAAGGGAAGGAAGGGCTGTGTGTGCCACTGGGGAGCTATCTGGAGGGTGCTGTGCTCCTCCAATTGCAGAGAGGCTGAGTCAGCAGCAGGGGAATCACTTAGAGGGTGTTGGGGATTGGGGGAAGAGGGCAGGGGATAAGGAGGGGGAGGAGAATCCAGTAGAGTCAAATCTTGTGACTCAGGGAGAACAGAGGGTGGAGAAGGAAGAAGAGCAGAGGGTTTGAGAGATCATGGGGGAAGGAGTAGGAGCAGGGGCAGCGGTAAGGAAAGGCTTCACCCATGGAGGAGGAGATTTGCAGAGGTCCTGCAAAGTTAAGATATATGGCGGAATGATCCAGATGGCTATGTGGCCCTGGCTAAAAGACAATATCTCTAACTTTTTAAATTAGTGGGAAGTAGAAAGATCCTTCTAGAGGCCATCCGACTCGAAAGGTGGGTGATTCTGAGGCACAGAGCGTCTTCCAGGTCCAGTGTTTTACTAAATAAAAAAGATTCTGAGCCCTTATGTGGACTTTGGGCCAGTGATCAATGGTCAGGGACAGAGGCATTGAAGTGCTCTGTCCCATAATGAAAGATACACAAATAGTGAAAGCCACGACACATGGGGTCTCACATTCGCCGCTGCTGGATTTCAGTGGAACCTCCATATGAAAAGGTCGGGCAAGCCTTGGAGGAAGAGACCACAAAGAGATTGTCACATGCAACAGCAAAGGGTTTATTGGGGGTCCAGCATGCTGGGGCTCAGAGCTCAATTGAAAAGAGATGAGAGCCCTGAGAACACCTTAAGCAGAGTTTATACAATTTTCTTGGAGAGGGCAGGGAGGAAAGTTTATTGATGGGTCCGGGTGAGTGGGCAGTGTGCGTGCACACGGGTGAGGGAGTACATTCTGCAGTTTGGCAGTTGGGGAGAGCACATTCTGGGAACAAGATTAGCAAAGAGTTCTCAAGATTTCAAAAGTGTTTTGTTAAGCATACAGAGAAACAGGAAGTGACAAGTACCTATTTTATTAACCTTTAACTACCGACTATCCCTTTTTGACTGGATGTTCTCTTCTACATTCAATCATCCAAGGTACAAGGTACTAGGCCATTGAATATTGATTAATCTGACACATCTGTGCAGAACCTAATTCAAAGCTAAGTATCCCAATCAAGGGCCCAATTCTCTTCTGGGCTTCAAAACTTACCTAGATTTCTGTTTTCATACATGTATTTCACCTATATATTCTCATACATATCACAGGTTCCCAATACCATTATTCATCCAGCAGAATGATTCCTAACCCAAATCGAAAATGTTATTAACACTAACCGTACACTTTCCCCTCAATCTAACATTACAGAGAGGAGGGACAGAGTTAGTCTTACAATACAGGAATGTAGTGGATCTTCCACCTGCTGAGAACCTCAAAGGTCCATGCAGAAATGTCCTCTGGAGAAGACGTAGGCAGCTATGAAGGACCTGGGAGAGTAAAAGTCATCTTACATGACAAACAACCTGGCCAGGATGAAGGGTTGTGTCCAAATCAGCCTCTCTCGTCCTAATGTAGAGAAGATGGACCAAACCAGGCCTCTGTGGAGAGCTGTTCCCAGGTTCCTATGGTTGATATACCAATCTAACTTGTGAAAGTGTCACAGGAAGTTGGGGCAGCCACCATCTCATGTGACCCTTGGAAGCAACTGTTAGGACAAAGTGGTTGCCAAGCCAGTGAACTCATTCAGTTCCTGAAGGAAGTGACCTCACCTCACTTCCGTGGTGATGGAACTCTCTGAACATGGGATCCAGGAAGCCAGGCATCCAAGCCAGTCTCAGTCACAGTCCCTGTGGGCTCACTTGTTTGGATTTACCAAGGACAGAGTCAATCTTTCTTGGTACCTACTGATGTGAGAATGGCCAAATACCAGAAAAGCTCTGAAGAGGGGCCATTCCTGAGAAAGCAGGTAGTGGCTCACCACTAGCTCTTGACAACTTCACAGAGTTGACCAAGGAGACCAGATCTGATAAAGGACAGGCCATTTTGGGAGAACATAGTATGGTCCAGAAGTCAGAGGACACTCTGGATAGTCACAGACCTACTTGAGGGAAGCAGGTGCCTTTTTGGGTGTTGGTGTGGGTTTGTGGTTTTGTCTCATGTTCTGAGAATAAGTAGGAAAGACGGTTTTGAGGTTTGGAGTGAAATGTTTCTACTAAGTCGTTTCACAGGGCGTGTGTTTCTATGTCTGTGTATCTCACTGTGTCCGTGGTTGTAGACATTAGAAAAAAAGAATGCATCAATGGATGTGTCCTGTCTATTAGAAAGCTTCCGAGCATTCATCCTGCCCAATTAATGAATGGACCAGGGCTTGCATAATCAATGGGTAACACCTGCTGTCTTCCTAAGTTCCAGTTTTCTTCCTGAATTCTGGCCACTCTCCAGAATAGGCTCATGGTGTTGTGTCCAAGATATGTACCACCACCAAGCTCTGTCACATGGCCATATACTGGATAGCTGAAGGGAATGGCGAGCATCTCAGAAAACTCAGATATCAGTGTGACTACTAACATCTCAGTGGAGAAACCGTGGTTGGCCCTTTTGCTTAACAATTGTTCTTTTCCCCTGAGTCAGGAAGGACTTTGCCTCAGGCCAACCCGTTTGTGAAGCCTGAAGAAAACCGTTTTCAAATGGAAATGAATGGGCATCACCTGTGTCTCTTTGCTTAATTGCTTTGGAAAGGGATGTGTCTGAATCAGGCTCTTGGCCCAGTGTGAGGCTGTGGCTTAGATTGTCAGCACCTGATGGATGTAAAGAAAGATCCCATGTATGCATCCAACACCAAAATGGCCAAAAGAGCAGTCATTGTGGGTGAATTCTCTTGTCCTTCTCTGTAAGTTTCCTGACCTCCATCAAGTGAGAATAAGGATCCTTTGGGTCTAATGAGTTCTTTAAAGCCCTGCAGAGGCTAGCCCATTGGTGCTTGGGTTTTATCATGACTCCAATACACATAAATAATCTAAATCCCACAGTCAGTAGGCCTCAAATTGGAGAAGTGGAGCAGTATTAAATGCAGGCCTATTGGATCACTCCTGTTTCACAGGAAGGGTGTCCAGGCCACTCAAACTTTAGGCAAACGAGGGGCAAGGGAGCTTATTTTGGATACTGTCTTGTACTGTGCTCCTCATGGAAACCTCTAGCAAGAGGTTATGTTCAGTGTCTATATGAAATAAAATGAGGGCCATGTGGGATTTTTTTTGGTTTCAATTGTTTTCATTTGTGTGGCGGTTGGAAGAGGTGACTGGGTCCACCTGGGCTTGAACAGTGGCGTGATTCCCCTTAGAGAGTGAGTTCTGAAACTGACCTCAGAGAAGTATTGCCATGACTTGTGTTGGGATTTTAGGAGGACACGCATGAGAGTCGCCCATGGAAACTGAGATATAGGCCCAGGGTACCTTTCCACAGAGCACTGGGAATCTCAGCCAGGATATCACATGATTTTATTCTTAAAGGCATGTCAGCCATAGTTGAGAATCAAAACAAACATGGACCTCACATTGTAGACCTCAATGAGCCTGGCTTCATGTGACCTTTTGGCCACTCTTTGGAAAGTCTTGCCTGTGAGAGTTCTCGATAGCGTTCATTGAAATGAGCATCCTCACCATTTAATGGTTCCCGAATGAATTAAAACCCACAGTGCCTCCAACTTCATCCTTGAAAAATGCCTAGATAAATACCATGAAATTTTTGAATTTCCCATGACCTGGTCGCACTGGGAACATTTGGATGTCCTACATCATTCATGAATCTATCAGGCAGTGCCTTGATTGACTGGGATTCATAAAAATGGTGTAGAACAGAGATACCAGTAAGTTGGAGCCTACTGAGTGGTGGGCCTAGAGCAGAGGTGGGAAGGTGTATGATAAAACATCTTTGTGAGGCCATGTTAATCTGCCATTAGCTTCCAAATTGCTTGTGACTGACATGGTGCAGCCAGCAGAATGTTCAATGAAATGGCATATTGTTATATGGAGAGGTTTCAGGGCAATGTTCAGAACCAGGTTTCTATGGACAAGGGGGCAAGCTATGAGGGATAGAAGCCTGCTTGGTGCATTCTCCTGAGAACCCTGACCCACCGCACAAGACAGAACTCCCTCCACCACTGTGTCCCATTTGAACTCCTTGTATATCGTGAAGCAAATACCAAAGTCCCAGTGCAGCAGCAAGAAACACCATGAAAATTGGAGGATGACCAAATGGCTTCACAGTCCCCCAGGGAGACACTTAGCCCACAATGGCCACAGTTTACCTACAAAGAGAGAATTCCGCACTGCTACCTCATGTACATTGGAAAATAAGAATCCATGTCCTCCAGGTCACATAGATGCAGACCCAGCTTTGATGGTCTCACTAGAAAGAAATCAAAAGCTCCTGAAAACAATATATATTTCAAGTGCCCAACCACATAGGCAGTTTCCCAAGAAGTCTTTAGGGCACCAGAGCTCCACATTTGAGAAATGTTTACTGTGTCCCTTACTTTGGGAAACTCCTCTAACAACTCCAAGGTTGTGAACTCCTGAGCATATTCCATTCCAGATATGTATTCACAGATTTTCTAACTCTTCTTCTCTAATTCTGTATTACTTGGGGCGGAGTTAATTACAATAAATTTTTCTGGAAGAGAATAAGAAGATTTTTGTGTAGCACATATTTGCATACACATTGTGTTCATTTTCCAATTTTCCATTCGAAATACTGATTCCCTGACACTAACCCATAGCTTGCTAGACTCTGACTACTAATCCTAATGTGATGGAGAAAAATAACTCAAACAGAATAGAAATACAAGCAGTTCAGAGGAGGGGTGGTGTATAGTTGGGCTTGCCTTTTGCAATATATAGGTTTGGAGTTATAAATCTAGTCAATTTTTAATTGAAGTAGTTCTCCGTGTGTTTTTAAAGTTAACAAATATGTGAATTCCTGTCTCCCTTTCTCTGTAGCCTATTAAGCACATGTATTTGTATATGCACATATTGAATCCTACCTGGTATCACACGTACATACTTGTGAGGTGGCCAACTTGACAGATACAAATTGTGGAACAGAAAATTCAACCTATGGGGGAGCTTCCTAGGTGAACAACATTATATATAAATCCATGTTCAGTAAAATAAATATTTTTGGATATGTGGATCATATAAATTTCACGATGAATTTTGATTGGCATATATATTGCTACTTTTTAATTGCTCTGTGTGGGTTTTGTGTGTGTGTATATATATATATATACATATATATATATATATATATATATATATATATATATATATATATATATTCTCCAGATTTTTCAAAATGTAAAATATATGTGTCTTATTATACACTCCTAAATTCATTAATGTTCATATATTTGGATTTCTAATCAACTTTTCACAAGATTATTCTCAGAAATATTCATCCACCTGAACTACATATCTGTTTCCTAGTACTGAAAACTAAATTCAGTGAATGGTATATACAAATGCTAATATTTCTACAGTAACTTACCCAGTTTAACATCGGTGCAAGTAGATTCCTATGTTCCATGATGTGTATTTTGACGTTCATTTTTATTCAACACTGGTATATTAGTTTTCTTCATTTTATGCACATCATACGATATATATTTCTTCCACAATTTAGCAAATTTATAGGCATTTGTTTCACTTTCAATCACTTCCTGCTTCAGAACACATGTATTCCTCCAGCTTTCTTGACTGGTTTTTTCATGAGACTTCTTTCTGAACACATTGTTTTCGATTTCCATAATCACTTTTGGGGCAAACTCACACAACCATCATGATAAACCATAACTCTATTATTACCATTAGATGTATAACTGTTTGGAATGAATGATTGTATATCAACATAAAATTTCTTATGTATTTTCAGATATCAATTCAATCCAATATTAAAAGTGGAACCTGTTATATTATTTATTCACAGTATGGTCTATTAAGGCATCATCTCTATATTTATAGACCCAGGGTCTATGTATTTGTATCCCCAATACTAATTTATAAGTCTTTAAAATATTGCTTTCAGAAATGGTGGAAAAAATACTCTAGTCACCTGATATACATATACATTTCATCACAGTAATATTCCTGACACAAAATGCAAGGGTCACACTTATGACTGTACCAAAGCCTAAATTGAATGTGAGCATGTATTACTAACAACATCCATGTCCTGGTTCCCTAATGCTCTCAAATATTATTCCTATTGGTGACTACATATCTGTTTCTTCCTAAGATTATATATTCAAACTCAACCCTGTTAATAATGTCTTATCCTACCAGTCACTTTGTACTTTGCCTGATTTCCTAATGTCTCCATTGATATCTGCTTTCAAATACCTTTTCTCCAGTTCATCATTGGGAATGACCCTTCAAATGTGCTGACATTTACATTTACTCTCTCACCAAAACCTTATTGCTAAAGAACTTTTGGTCCAACTCCTAGACTCACTCAAATGGGTTCTTCAAAGCCCTGCAGAGGGAAGCCCAGAGATTCTTGGGTTTTCTCATGACTCCAATTCACATAAAGTATCTAAACCCCACAGTCAGTAGGCCTCAAATTCGAGAAGCAGAGCAGCATTAATGGCAGGCCTATTTGATCACTCCTGGTTCACAGGCAGGGTGCCCAGGCCACCCTGACTTTAGGCAAATGAGGGGGAAGGGAGCTTATTTTGGACACTGTCTTGGACTGTGTCCCTCATGGAAACCTCTAGCAAGGGATTATGATGAGTGTCTACATGGAAGAAAATGAGGGCCATGTGGGAGTGTTTTGTTTTGAATTGTGGTCACTTGTGTGGCGGTTGGAAGAGATGAATGGGTCCACCTGGGCTTGAACTCTGGTGTGATTCCCCTTTGAAACGGAGTTTTGGAAATGACCTTAGAGATGTATTGCTATGAATTGTGTTGGGATTTTCGGAGGCCAGGCATGAGAGTCGCCCATGCATGACAATACGCATCAAATTGGAGAAGCAGAACTTAATGTCCAAATCCTTTACTCACCCTTCTTTTTAATCCTACCTTCTATCTTCCTAATCTCAGATAAATACCATGATATATTTGAAATTCCTATGACCAGGTGGCACTGGAGAATCTTTGGATGTCCTGTTTCTGATCATGAGTGTACCAGACAGTGGCTTAATTGACTTGGTTTTATGAAAATGGTGTAGAACAGAGATGCCAGTAAGTTGGAGCCTGCTGAGTAGTGGGCCTAGAGCAGTGGTGTGCAGATGTGTGATAAAATATCTGTGGTGGGGCCATGTGGATATTCCATTGGCTTCCAAATGGCTTGTGACTGAAATAGTGTAGCCAGCAGACCCTTATATGTAAAGGCATCTCGTTATATGGAGAGGTTTAACGTCAATTTTAAGAAACAGGTTGCTATGGTCAAGGGGACAAGCTATGTTGGATAGAAGACTTGTTGGTGCATTCTCCTGGAGAACCTGACCCACCACACATGACAGAACTCACTCTAGCATTTTGTCCCAGTTGAACTCATTGTATTTCGTTAAGTAAATACCATACTCCCAGTGCAGCAGCAAGAAACACCACAAAAAGTGGAGGATGACCAAATGGCTTCACAGTCCACATGGGGAGACACTTAGACCCGAGTGGCCACAGTTTACCTACAAAGAGAGAATTCAGCACTGCTCCCTTATGTTCATTAAAAAAAAAGAAACCATGTTCTCCAGGTCACATAGATGCAGACCCATCTTTGATGGTCTCACTACAAATGAAGCTAAAGCTCCTGACAACAACATATATTTCAAGTGCCCGAACTCAGAGACAGTTTCTCAAGAAGTTTTTAGGCCAGCAGAGCTCCATGTTTGTGGAGTGTTTACCCTGACCCTAACTTTTGGAAACTCCTCTACCACCTCCAAGGTTGTGAACTCCTGATTATGTTCCATTCCATATATGTATTCACAGATTTTCTAACTCTTCTCCTCTAATTGTGTCTTATTTGGGGTGAAGGTAATGGCAATTCATTGTTCTGGATGAGAGTGGGAATATTTTTGTGTGGCACATATTTGCATACACATTGGATTCATTTTCTTATTTTCCAATCAAAATACTGAAACCATGACACTAACCCATACCCTACTAGACTCTGACTACTAATCCTAATATGATGGAGGAAAAATAACCAAAACAAAATAGAAATACATGCAGTTCAGTGCAGGCATGGTGTATATTTGGACTTGCCTTTTACATGATAAAGGGTAGGTGTTATAAATCTAGTCAATTTTTGGTTAAAATAATTCTCCATGTGTTTTTAAAATTAACTAATATGTGAATTCCTGTCTCCCTTTCTCTATAGACTATTCAGCACATGTATATTTATATGCACATATAGAATCCTACCTGGTATCACAGGTTAATTTTTTTGTGTTGTCTGACTTGGAAGATACAAATTGTGAGAAGAGATCCCTCCTCCTAAACGCTGTTGAAACTGAAAATTCAACCTATGGGTGAGCTTCCTAATAGAAAAACATTATACAAAAATCCATGTTCAGTAAAATAATTATTTTTGCATATGTGAATTATATATATTTAATGATGAATTTCGATTAGCGTATGTATTGCTACTTTTTATAGTCTGTGTGTATGTTTTGTGTATATATATATATATATATATATATATATATATATATATATATACACATACTCTCCAGATTTTTCAAAATATGAAATATATGTGTCTTATATATACTCCCTAAATTTATTCATGTTGATGTATTTAGATTTATAATCGATTTTTCACAAGATTATTCTCAGAATTATTCATCAACTTGAAATATATATTTGTTTCCTAGTACTGAAAACTGACTTCAGTGAAAGCTGCACACAAATCTTAATATTTCTAGAGTAACTGACCCAGTTTAATATCAATGCAAGTAGACTCCTATGGGACATGACATATAATTTGACGTTCATTTTTATTCAACAATGGTACATTACTATTTCTGCAGTTTATGCACGTCGTAGGATATATATTTTATCCACAAGTTCACAAATTTTTAGACATTTGTTTCAATGTCAATCACTTCCTGCTTCAGAACACAAGTATTCCTCCATGTTTCTTGACTGGTCTTTTCATGAGACTTCTTTCCAAAAATATTATATTTGATTTCCATAATCAGTTTGAAGCAAAACTCACACACACTTCAGGATAAACCACAACCCTAATATTACCATTAGATGTATTACTGGTTGAAATGAATGTATGTATATCAATATAAGATTTCCTGAATATTTTTAGATATCAATTTAATCCATTATTTAAAGTTGGAACAAGTAATATTATTTATTCACACTACGCTCTATTCATGCATTATCTCTATATTCATAGACACAGGGTACATCTATTTTTACCCACAATACTAATTTATACATCTTCAAAATATGGCTCCAAGAAATGGTGGAAGAAATACTCATGTTACCTGATCCACATATACATTTTATCACAGTAATATTCTCGTCAGAAAATGCAAACATCACACTTATGATTGTACCAAAGTCTAAATGGAAAATGAACATGGATTACTAAAAACATCCATGTCCAGGCTGCCTAATGCTCCCACTTGTCAATCTTTTTGGGGACTACATATTTGTTTTTTCCTAAGATTATATATTGAAACTCAATCATATTGAAAATGTCTAATCCAATCACTCACTTTACACTTTGCATGATTTCCTAATGTCTCTATGGATATCTGCTTTCCTACATATTTTCCCCAGTTCATCATTGTGACTGATTCTTCACACGTTCTGACATTCATATTCACTCTCTACCCGGAACCCTATTGCTAAAGAATTTTTGGTCCAAAACTTATACTCACTCTTCTTTTTAAACTTACAAACTGTCTTCCTAATACTACCAACTATCCCTTTTATCCTGGATGTTCTCTTCGACATTCAATCATCCAAGGTACAAGGTCCTATAACATTGTATATCGATTTATCTGAGACATCTGTGCAGAACATAATTCAAAGCTAAGTATCCCAAAGAAGGTCCCAATGTCTTTCTGGGCTTCAAATCATACCTATATTTCTGTTTCCATACTTATATTTTACCTATATATTCTTGTAAATATCGCAGGTTCCCAATACCATTATTCATCCAACAGAATGACTCCTCACCAAAATCGAACCTGTTATTAACCCTAACCATACACTGTTCCCTCAATCTACCTTTACAGAAGAGCAGGGACAGAGTTTGTCTTACAATACAGGAATGTAGGGGATCTTCCACCTGCTTAGAAACTCAATGGTCCAAGCAGAAATGATCCCTGGAGAAGTATTAGGCAGCTATGTAGGACCTGAGAGAGCAAAAGTCATCTTCCATGGCAAACAACCTTGTCAGGATGAAGGGTTGTGTCTGAATCAGCCTCTCTATTCTTAATGGAGAGAATATGGACCAAACCAGGACAATGTGGAGAGCTGTTTCTGGTTCCATATGGTTGATATACCATTCTAACTAGTGAAAGTGTCAGAGGAAGTAGGGTATCCTCCATCTCATGGGACCCTTGGAAGCAACTGTTATAACAAAGTGGTTGCCAAGGCAGTGAACTCATTAAATTCTTGAAATAAGTGACCTACCTCACTTCCTTGGTGATGGAACTCTCTGAATTTGGGATCCAGGAAGCCAGGCACACAGAGCCAGTCCCAGTCTCAGTCCCAGTGGGCTCACATGTTTGGATTTACCAAGGACAGAGTCTGTCTTTTTTGGTACCTACTGATGTGAGGATGGCCAAATGCGAGGAGAGTTCTGAAGACGGGCCTTCCCTTAGAAAGCATGTAGTGGTCAGAACAGGCTCCTGACAACTTCACAGTGTTTGACAAGGAGACCAGATCTAAGACAAGACAGGCCTTTTCGGGGGAACATAAAATGGCCCACCAGTCAAAGGACACTCTGGATAGTCACAGACTTACTTGGGGGAAGGAGGTGCCTTTTTGAGTGTGTGTGTGAGTTTGTGGTTTTGTCTCATGTTCTGAGAATAGGTAGGAAAGGCGGTGTGTTTGGTTTGGAGTGGACTATTTCTAGAAAGAACTTTGACAAGGCAAGTGTTTCTGTGTCTGTGTCTCCCACTGTGTCCATGGTTGTAGACATTAGAAAAGAGAATGCATCAATGGATGTGTCCTGTCTAGTAGAAAGCTTCCCAGCATTCATCCTGTCCATTTTAGTAATGGACTGCAGGTTGCCTTATCGATGGGCAACACCTACTATCTTACTAAGTTTCTGTTTTCTTCCTGAATTTTGGCCACTCTCCAGAATAGGTTCATGGTTTTGTGTCCAAAATATGTACCACCTCCAAACTCTGTGACATGGCTATGTTCTGGATAGCTGGAGGGAATTGGAGCATCTCAGAAAACTCAGATATCAGTGTGACCAGAAAAGCCTCAGTGGAGAAACCCTGTTTTGGGCCTTTTGCTAACCTATTGATCTTTTGCCCTGAATGTCAGGAAGGTCTTTGCCTCAGGCCACCCCTTTGTGAAGCCTGAAGGAAACAGTTTTCAAATGGAAATGAATGGGCATCACCTGTGGCTCTTTGCTTAATTGCTTTGGAAAGCCATGTGTCTGAATCAGCCTCTTGGCCCTGTGAGAGGCTATGGCTTAGATTTTCAGTGCCTGATGGATCTAAAGAAACATCCAATGTGTGCATCCAAAACCAAAATGGCAAAAACATAAGTCATTGTGGATGATGTCTCTTGCCTTCCTCTGTTAGGTTCCTGACCTTCTTCAAGGGAGTATAGGGATTTTTTGGGTCAAATGAGTTCTTCCAAGCTCTTCAGAGGTGCTTGGGTTTAATCATGAATCCAAATCACATAAGGAATTTATACCTGACAGTCAGTAGGCCTCTAATTGGAGAAGTAGAGCAGTATTAGCGGCAGACCTATGTGATCAATCCTAGTTCACAGGAAGGGTGTCCAGGCCACCCTGAGTTTAGGCAAATGAGGGGCAAGGAAGCTTATTTTGGACACTTTCTTGAGCTGCGCCATTCAAGGAATCCTCCAGCCAGAGGTTATGATGAGTGACTCTATGGAAGAAGATGAGGGCCATGTGGAATTGTTTTGGTTTTAATTGTGGTCATTTATGTGGTGGTTGGAAAAGATGACTGGGTGCACCTAGCCTTGAACACTGGTGTGATTCTCCTCAGAGACTGAGTTCTGTAACTGACCTCAGAGTAGTAATTGCTTTGAAAATGGTTGTGTCTTAATTAGCCTCTTGGCCCTGTGTGAGGCTGTGACTTAGATTATCAGCACCAGATGGATCGAAAGAAAGATCCCATGTGTGCATCCAAAACCAAAATGGCCAAAAGAGCAGTCATTGTGGATTAAGTCTCTTGCCTTTCTCTGTAAGGTTCTGAAAGAATAAAAGAAATTGAAATTGAAATTGAAATTTAAAGAACCAGGTTTGTAAACTTTCCAAGCTGCACTTTCCTGTGGCAGTTTAGACAATTCCCGGATCTGCCCATTAGATGTGTGTTGAAATCTTCCCTGACTACCTAGTTACTTAACAACCCTTTCCCAGAATCCCTGCAGCTCAGCAAGTATACATCTCAGGTATTCAACCAATCAGTTTAAATGTATACCCCTTCTTAGGGCTGACCAATCACCCCCTGCCCGAATTGTTCCCGCAAATGAAAGTGCTAATCATGCTTTAGAGTTGTTATTTGATTTTCCCATGGTATATGATGAATTGCTAAAGGAGGCTATCATGTATGTAAAGTCCCTGCCCTCTCTAAGGAATGTATATAAACTCTGCTCAAGTTGTTCTCAGGGTTCTTTGTTCTTTGCTCCTCTAAAGTGAGCTCTGAGCCCCAGCATGCTGGACCCCCAATAAAACCTTTGCTGTTGCATGAGAAAGCCTCTTGGTGGTCTTTTTCTCTGACGTTCGCCCCACCTATTCATCTGGAGGCCCCAGGTGAGATATCCGGCAGCGGCGGACAAAAGACCCCAATGGACTCCTCTCGGGGTAAGTAAGGCACCTCTTTCTGGTTTTGGGTTTCAGGTTATGGATTGGCAAAGTGGCTGTCAGTGAAGAGCATTAGCTCTCTCTGATGGTGGCTGACAGATGTGTCACAGAGCTACAGGCCACGTTCCTGGGGGACACTCCAGAGGACTAGAGAAATCAAGGAATACTAATTTCTTCAACTCGTTTATATTTTGCTTCAGGATTCGGTTCGCCAGCCCATCAGGTTTTGCCGGCTACTCAGTTTTGGTCATTGTTCTGAACTCATGTTGAGTTTACCGGCTGTCTTTATTGTCTAACCCATCAGGTTTTGGCAGTTACTCAGTTCTAATCTTTGTCTTGGACTCATGTTAAACGTTTACTGTTTGTCTTTGTCTGTGTTGCGTTTGTGTCTTCACTGTCCCTGTTTGAGTAACTCTCATTATGGGACAAAGCACTTCCACTTCTCTGTCCCTGACACTTGATCATTGGACTGATGTCCGCTCAAGGGTCCAGAATCTTTCTTTTTCAGTAAAATGCCGTACCTGGCAGATTCTCTGTGCTTCAGAATGGCCCATTCTCGGAGTCAGGTGGCCCCCCAGAAGGATCCTTCTACTTCCCTCTAATCCGAAAAGTCAGAGATATTGTCTTTCAGCTGGGGCCACGTGGCCACCCAGATCAACAGCCATATACCCCTTCCCCCAGCATCCTATCATTCAAACCTTCCACTCCTCCCCCTCTTCCTTCCATTCTCCCTGAGTCACAAGACTGGACACTCCTCCCACTCCTTATCATCTACCCTCGCTCTCCAACCCCCAACACGTTCCAGATGATATTCTCGCCGCTGACTCAGCCTCTCCGCCGCTAGAGGCAATTGGGCCAGACCCAAGCACTCCAGGGGACTTCTCTGCAGCAGCAGCAACCCCTCCTCCCCTGGAGGAAGCTGGGCCACCTAAAGGAACCCGCTGGTGACGGATAATAGAAAACTCGGAAGCCCCTATGATGCTTCCTCTCCGTCCCTACGGGCCAATGAACCCATCCAACTGGCACCCAAACACCTTTAAATGTATGTAGCATCTGTCCACTTATCGCCAGACTCTAATAGCAGGTCTCCGAGTGGCCGCCAGAGGGCCGACTAATTTGGCCAAGGTAAGAGAGATTATCCAAGGGCCTAATGAGTCTCCCTCTATGTTTCTGGAGAGAATTATGGAAGCATATAGGAAATATACTCCTTTTGATCCTCAGGCAGAGGATGAACAAGCATCTGTTGCAATGGCCTTTATCGAGCAGGCTGCCCTAGATATTAAGAGAAAGTTACAACGTCTAGATGTATTACAAGATAAGACCTTGAGAGATTTAGTAAGAGATGCTGAGAAAGTATATTATAAGAGAGAAACTGAGGAGGAAAGGGAACAGAGGAGAGAGACGGGAAGGGAACAAAAGGAGGATGAAAGGAGCAAAAGGCAGACTAAAGCATTGACTAAGGTTCTGGTCAGAGCACCAAATATGCCAGAAGTTAAAAAGCAGGGAGACAGAAAGGGATACCTGGGCCCCCGCCAATGGCTGCCCCTGGCCTCAGATCAGTGTGCCTACTGTAAAGAAAACAGGACGCTAGGCCAAAGAGTGCCCCCGAAAGAAGCAGAGATGCCAGTCCGCCGTGCTGACTCTAGAAGAGGACTAGGAAAGTCGGGGCTCGGATCCCCTCTCCGAGCTCAGGGTAACATTTAAAGTGGAGGGGACCCCAGTGAACTTTGAAGTGGATACAGGAGCAGTATAATAAACCTTTAAGACCCCACTGGGCCCCCTATCAAATAAATGGTCCCCTGTTAAAGGTACTAATGGCAGTAGATATTGGGCTGGGACAACTAAGAGGACTATGGACCTAGGAAATGGAAAAGTCCACCACGCTTTCCAAGTAATCCAAGAATGCCCAGCCCCATTGATGGGCTGGGATCTGCTTACCAAACTCTGGGCTAGAATAACCTTTAACCCTGATGGTCCCCAAGTGGAGTTTCTAAAGCCTTCAGTAAAAACTCCCATAGTCATGGCTTTGACAACATCCGTAGAAGATGAACATCAACACTTCGCGCCTCCTAGGGCAGATCAAACAGGCAAACTACCCCAGAAATGGATAAAAGATTATCCTAATGCCTGGGCAGAAACTGCTGGGTTAGGTCTAGCCATATAACAACCTCCAATAGTAGTAGAATTAAAAGCCTCTATCTCTCCAATCAGTGTTAAACAATATCCTCTAATCAAAGAAGCTAAGGATGGGATAAGGGCCCATATTCAGAAATACCTGGCTCTTGGGGTCTTAAGGCCCTGTCATTTGTCCTAGAATATCCCCCTGCTACCAGTAAGAAAGCCAGGAACTGGGGACTACCGGACGCTTCAATACCTAAGAGAGATCAACAACAGAGCGCAGGACATTCACCCCACTGTACCGAATCCATATAATTTGCTTAGCGCTCTGAATCTGGAGCAGGAATGGTACACTGTGCTAGACTTAAAAGATGCTCACTTTTGCTTGCCCGTACATAAGGACAGTCAGTTGCTGTTTGCTTTTGAGTGGATAGACCCCGAAAAAGGAACATCTGTCCAACTAACCTGGACTAGACTCCCACAGGGGTTCAAAAACTCTCCCACTCTCTTTGATGAACCCCTCCACAAGGACTTCAATGACTTCAAAACTGCACACCCCGATGTCACCATACTCCAATATGTGGATGGTCTGCTACTGGCAGCCGACACCAAAGAGAACTATGAGTCTGGGACCCAAGCATTATTTTCCAAGCTTGCTCGGCTTGGATATAGGGCTTCTGCCAAAAAGGCCCAAATTTGTCAGCAAGAAGTAATCTTCCTGGGTTATTCTCTTAGGGGTGGCAAAGGATGGCTCACTGAGCCCGCAAAACGAACCTTTGTGCAGATACTGCCCCCATCTAATAAGAGACAACTCAGGGAGTTTCTTGGGACTGCCGGCTTTTGCAGGTTATGGATTCCTGGGTTCGCGTCTCTGGCTGCCCCTTTATACCCGCTGATAAAGGGGGATGCCCACTTCCAATGGACCCCTGAGCACCAACAAGCTTTTGATAATGTCAGGAAAAAGGTGCTGCTATCTGCTCCGGCCTTAGCACTCCCAGATATAGAAAAACCCTTCAGTCTCTACATCGAGGAAAAGAAAGGAATAGCACGGGTTGTGCTCACTGAGACTTTGGGACCTTGGAAAAGGCCGGTAGAATACTTATCAAATAAACTGGACCCAGTGGCTAGTGGGTCGCCCCATTGCTTAAGAGCTATAGCAGCGGCAGCCCTTCTAATAAAAGATGCTGATAAATTAACGTTGGGACAGAAGCTAACGATTATAGTCCCCCATGCCCTGGAGTGCATCATCAGTCAGCCTCCAGAGATGTGGCTATCAAACTCTAGAATAACCCACTACCAGAACCTCTTGCTTGACAAAGACAGAATCACGCTGGGACCCGCTGCTCCACTCAACCCGGCTACACTGCTGCCAGAAGAATCATCAAGACCCGTTGCTCATGAGTGTCAACACATACTGGCAGAGGAAACCAGTATACGACGAGACTTGAAGGATCAGCCACTGCCTTGCCCTGAAGTTGTATGGTTTATGGATGGCAGCAGCTTCCTCCAAGATGGTAAGCGGTGGGCTGGAGAAGCAGTAGTTAGCAAAATTAATGTCATCTGTTCCTCTGGTCTCCCAGAACTGACATCAGCCCAAAAAGCAGAACTGATTGCCCTTACGAAAGTATTGGAAGTAGCAACAGGCAAAAGGGCCACCATATACACTGATAGCCGCTATGCATTTGCCACTGCAAATGTGCATGGGGCTATTTACCATCAAAGGGGGTTATTAACCTCCACCTGGAAAGAAATAAAGAACAAAGATGAGATCCTCCAACTTCTCTCAGCAGTGCAGGGCCCTAAGACACTAGCTATAGTGCACTGCCCAGGGCACCAGAAGGGAAACGAACCCTTGGCGGTTGGAAAAAGAAGGGCAGATGAGGAAGCTTAATTGGCAGCCCTAAATGGAGTGACTGTGTTAACTTTTTCCACACCAGGGGGAACAACAATCAGGAGACTTGGCCGCACCGGAACATTCAGGCAACTTATCATCTGAGGAGACAGATACAGAACTCTGGGATCCTACAGAGCCAAGTTTACAATTTCAAAAAGCCCACCTTTATGTCAAAGACGTACACCAGCTCACCCACTTAGACTCAGAGAAGATATAGGCACTCTTAAAGGACAGGAGAAAGGACTTATTATTGACTGACTCACAGAGGAAAGAAATAGCTGAGCAGGTGACTAGAGCTTGTCAAGTCTGCCAAGTAGTTAATGCTTACCCATCCAAGCTTCCTGCAGGGAAGCGCTTACAAGGAACCAGACAAGGACAATTCTGGGAATTGAACTTTACTGAAATTAAGCCAGCAAGGTATGAACTTAAATATCTCCTAGTCTTTGTAGATACTTTTTCAGGATGGGTCGAAGCCTTCCCCATGAAGAAAGAAACAGCTCAGATGGTAGTCAAAAAGATCGTAGAAGACATTTTTCCAAGGTTCGGCCTGCCTAAGGTAATAGGGTCCGCTAACGGACCGGCATTCATGCCCCAGGAAAGTAAGGGATTTGCCAGGACCCTGGGGATTAATTGGAAGTTACATTGTGCTTATAGACCCTATAGCTCAGGACAGGTAGAAAGGATGAATAGAACCATCAAAGAGTACTTAACAAAATTAAGCTTGGATACTGGCATAAAAAATTGGACTATGCTCCAACCTTATGCACTGTTTTGTGAAAGAAATACCCCCTCCGCCTCTTTGTGTAACCTCACCTCTTATGAAATTCTCAATGGTGCCCTTCCTCCAGTAGGGGACCTAATCCCTACTATGAGACTTAATGATTCCTTTCACACCCCCTTGCTTGACAGATTTAAAGCCCTTTAACAAACCCAGCACCCAGCGATACCTGTGGAAACATTTGGCCTCTGCTTATCAGATTGGAGACGAGGGAACCCCACATTGATATCAAGTGGGAGGCTTCGTCTACGTGAGATGGCGTCAGGTGTCATCCCTGGAACTCCACTGGAAAGGACCATACCAGGTGCTGCTTATAACACCCACAGTGGTGAAAGTGGATGGGATCACTTCCTGGATCAATGCCTCCCATCTCATGCCTGAGCCCTGTACAGACTCTGGCTGGAAACTTCTACAGACTGGTATCCATCTCAAGTTGCGTGTCCGTCATGTGGGTAGGGCTATGGATTCTTCCCATGACCACCAGCAGCCCTAATCCCCATCAGCGTGCTCAGCAACAAGGGCAAGTAATGAATCCTAATGGGCAAGTAGTGTGATCTATTTCACAAACAGCCACCTTATAGAGTTGGTGGCCATCTCTCCACCCGGACATTTGTCAGCTTGCCATAGGCTTCCCTGAATGGGATCTCCCTGACATAGAGGACCCCACACAGATCCCACTCAAACCCTAACCAGGGCAACATAGACCACCTTAACCCATGAATTATGGATGTCATCTCCCCCAGCTCAGGTGTAAACTAGCCAGTCTTGACTATTATGTGTGCCCACCTAATTTCCAAAGTCATAAAACAGGCCCAAACCTGTGGAGGACCCAGTGACTTTTATTGTAGATCTTGGGGTTGTGAACAAACGAAAGCTGCATGGTGGAACCCAAACTCCCCAGAAAGGTATGATTCCGGTAGGATGAAATGACACCTGGATTGATCCCAAGAAATGTGCTGCTTGCCCAGTGGTGTCAAAAACTCGCTGTGGAAAGAATACTCTATGTTACCCCCTCAATATAACTTTCACTTCCAAAGGAAGGGGCTACCTCAGAAAAACCTGGCCTATGGGAAATAGGTGGGGAATGCGATTCTATATTTATGGCCCAGGTGATGAATTTGGTCTCTGGTTCACCGTCTGGCTTAAAAAGAAAGAAAATCCCACAGCAATAGGACCCAATCCCCTCAAGCCAGGGATTAAGCCTCCTAAACCTTCCATGCCTAGATCTACCAGAACCCCTCTACCATCTAATACTTCCTGGATTCCGTCTTTGCCTACTTCCCCAGTCCAGAGTACATCTGACTCCTCCCCCTGGGAACTAATTAAAGGAACCTTTATGGTACTGAACTCCACACAGTCAGAACTCCTTGTATTTCAGCCCAGGTCTTTGACAGCCCTGTAAATTATTGTGTAATGGTGCAGATACTCTCCAGGGTACTCTATCATAATGCCTAATCATTTGAAGGTCTACTAGGGGGACAAACAACCCGATATCAAGGGGAACCATTGTCCCTTACTGTAGCCATCCTATTGGGGATAGGAGCTGCTGCAGGAGTGGGTATGGGAACAGCTTCTATGATGCGTGGTTAACAACAAATGGCCCAATTAGAAACAGCAATAAATCAAGACTTGAAGACGTTAGAGACCTCCATCACAGCTTTGCAGGAATCCTTAACCTCTCTCTCTGAAGTTGTTTTACAGAACAGGTGAGGATTAGACCTCCTCTTGATGAGGGAGAGGGCCTCTGTGTTGCACTGAGAGAAGAATGTTGTTTTTATGCTGACCATATTGGAGTTGCAAAATAATTCATGAGTAAATTAAGAAAATACCTTGAAGAGCGCCAGAGAGAATGGGAGATTCAACAAGGGTGCTTTGAGTCATGGTTAACCGAGTACCCCTGGTAACTACACTAATATCAGACTTAGCTGGACCCCTGATCATCCTTATGGTGTTGCTAACTGTGGGACCTTGTTTGCTTAACCACATAGTTTCCTTTCTCCAGGCTCAGATTAGGCAGGTGAAACTCATGATAATCAGACAGAAATATGCTGCACTGGTAGGAATAGAATGTGAAACCCCACAATAATTTTGATTCATTACTTTTAAGATTAAAAGTAGTCAGAAAAAGGGGTGGGAAATGAAAGAATAAAAGAAATTGAAATTGAAACGTAAAGAACCAGGTTTTGTACATTTTCCAAGCTGCACTCAGAACCTGAAATTCCTGTGGCACTTAAGACAATTCCCGGATCTTCCCATTAGATGTGTGTTGAAATCTTCCCTGACCACCTCGTTACTTAACCACCCCTTCCCAGAAACCATGCAGATTTGCACGTATACATCTCAGTGCTTCAACCAATCAGTTTAAATGTATACTCCTTCTCACGGCTGACCAATCACCCGCTGCCCAACCTGTTCCCGCCAATGAATGTGCTAATCATGTTTTAGAGTTATTATTTGATTTTCCCGCGGTATATGATGATTTTCTAAAGGAGGCTATGATGTATGTAAAGTCCCTGCCCTCTCTAAAGAATGTATATAAACTCTGCTCAAGTTGTTCTCGGGGCTCTTTGTTCTTTGCTCCTCTGAAGTGAGCTCTGAGCCTCAGCATGCTGGACCCCCAGTAAACCCTTTGCTGTGGCATGAGACAGTCTCTTGGTGGTCTTTTCCTCCGAAGTTCGCCCGACCTTTTCAGTTCCTGACTTCCGTCAAGTGAGAATAGGGATCATTTGGGTCAAATGAGTTCTTCAAAGCCCTACAGTGGATAGCCCATAGGTGCTTGGGTTTTCTCATGACTCCAAATCACATAGAAAATCTACACCTGACAGTCATTAGGCCTCAAATTGGAGAAGCAGAGCAGTATTAAAGGCAGGCTTATTTGATCACTCCTGGTTCAAAGGAAGGATGTTTAGGCCACCCTGACTTTTGGCAAATGAGGGGCAATGGAGCTTATTTTGGACACTGTCTTGGGCTGCACCCCTCATGGAAACTTCCAGCCAGAGGTTATGATGCGTGTCTGTGTAGAAGAAGATGAGGCCCATGTGGGAGTGTTTTGATTTAAATTGTGGTCATATGTGTGGTAGCTGGAAGTGATTACTGGGTCCTCCTGGGCCTGAACTCTGGTGTGACTCCTTTTAGACACTGTGTCCTGGAACTGAGCTTAGTGAAGTATTGCCATGAGTTGTGTTGGGATTTGAGGAGGCCATGCATGAGAGTCGCCCTTGGAACCTGAGATGTAGGCCCAGGGTAGCTTTCCACAGAGCACTGGGAATCTCAGTCAGGATACCACAAGATTTTATTCTGAAAGACTTGGCAGCCATAGTTGAGATCAAAACACTCATGGATCTCAATTGTAGACCTCAATGAGCCTGGCTTCAGGTGACCTTTTGGACACTCTTTGGGAAGCCTTGCCTGTGAGAGTTCTCCAGAGTTTTCATTGAAATGATCATACTCACCATTTAATGGTTCCTGCATGAATTGAAATCCACTGTGCCTCCAACTTCATCCTTGATAAATGGCTAGATAAATAGTTTAAATTTTTGAAATTCCCATGAACAGGTGGCATACAGAACCTTTGGATGTCCTATTTCTGATCATGAGTGTACCAGACAGTGCCTTGATTGATTGGGTTTAATGAAAATGGTGTAGAACCGAGATGCCAGTAATTTGGAGCCTGATGAGTAGAGGGCCTAGAGCAGCGGTAGGCAGGTGTGTGATAAAACATCTGTGATGGGGCCATGTGGATCTGCCTTTGGATTCCAAATGTCATGAGACGGACATGGTGCAGCCAGGAGACCATTATAAGTAAACACATCTTGTTATATGGAGAGGTTTTAGGGTAATTTACAGAATCAGGTTGCTATGGTCAAGGGAGCAAGCTATGTGGTTTCATGAATGCTCATGTGTGAGCCACCACATGTGATAGAACTCCCTCCAGCACTGTGTCCCAGTTGAACTCCTTGTATTTCATGAAGCAAATACAAAACTCGCAGTGCAGCAGCAAGAAACACCAGGAAAAGTGGAGGATTACTAAATGGCTTCACAGTCCACACGGGCAGACACTTAGACCACTGTGTCCCAGTTGAACTCCATGTATTTCGTGAAGCAAATACCAAAGTCGCAGTGCAGCAGCAAGAAACACAATGAAGAGTGGAAGAGGAACAAATGAATATACAATCCACGCGGGGGCACACTTAGCCCCAAGTGGCCATAGTATACCTACAAAGAGAGAATTCAGCACTGCTCCCTCATGTTCATTGGAATATTACAATTTATGTCCTCCAGGTCACATAGATGCTGACCCAGCTTTGATCGTCTCACTAGAAGGAAGCAAAAGCTCCTGAAAACAACATATATTTCAAGTGCCCAAACTCAGAGGCAGTTTCTCAAGAAGTCTTTAGGCCAGCAGAGCTCTGTGATTGTGGAGTGCTTACCCTGTCCCTTACTTTTGAAAACTCCTCTACCACCTCCATGGTTGTGAACTCCTGATCAAATTCCATTTCAGATATGTATTCACATATTTTCTATCTCTTTTCCTCTAATTGTGTCTTACTTGGGGCGAAGGTAATGTCAAGGGATTGTTCTGGATGAGAGTGGGAAGATTTTTCTGAAGCACATATTTGCATACACATTGGATTCATTTCCTATTTTCCATTCAAAATACTGAATCACTGACATTAACACATACCCTACTAGACTCTGACTACTAATCCTAATATGTTGGAGAAAAATACCCCCAAAAGAATAGAACTACAAGCAGTTCAGAGGTGGCATCGTGGATAGTTGGGCTTGCCTTTTGAATTATATAGTGTAGGAGTTTTAAATCTTGTCAATTTTTTTTGAAATAGTTCTCCATGTATTTTAAAAGTTAAGAAATATGTGAATTCCTGTCTCCCTTACTCTGAAGCCTATTCAGCACCTGTATTTTTTATATGCACATTTAGAATCCTAACTGTTACCACACGTACGTTCTTGTGTGGAGGCTGAATTGGCAGATAAAAATTGTGAAAAGGGATCACTCCTCCTAAACGCTGTTGGAACTGAAAATTCAACCTGTGGGTGAGCTTCCTAGTTGAATCTGGAGAGTGTGTATATATATATATATATATATATACACACTCTCCAGATTTTTCAAAATATGAAATATATGTGTATTATTTTACACATCCTAAATTTTTCATATTCATGAATGTGGATTTATAATCATCTTTTCACAAGATTATTCTCAGAAATATTCACATACCCTACTAGGCTCTGACTACTAATCCTAATATGATGGAGAAAAGTAACGCAAACAGAATAGAAATACAAGCATTTCAGAGGAGGCATGTTGTATATTTGGACTTGCCTTTTGCATGATAAATGGTAGGTGTTATAAATCTGGTCAATTTTCAATTGAAATAGTTCTCCATGTGTTTTTAAAATTAACAAATATATGAATTCCTGTCCCTTTCTCTGTAGCCTATTCATCACATGTATTTTTATATGCATTTATAGTATCCTACCTGGTATCACATGTACATTTTTGTGAGTTGGCTGACTTGGTAGATACAAATTGTGAGAAGAGATCACTCCTCCAAATCGTTGTTGGAACTGAAAATTCCACCTATAGGGGAGCTTCCTAATAGAAAAACATTATACATAAACTCATGTTCAGTAAAATAAATATTTTTGCATCTTTGGATGATATATATTTATAGATGAATTTTGAGTGGCATATATATTGCTACTTTTTAATGTCTGTGTGTGTGTTTTGTGTAATATATATATATATATATATATATATATATATATATATATATATATATATATATATATATATATATACACTCTCCAGATTTTTGAAAATATGAAATATATGTGTCTTATTTACACTCGCTAAATTTATTCATGTTCATGGACTTGGATTTATAATCAACTTTTCACAAGATTATTCTCAGAAATATTCATCCACCTGAAAAACAGATTTAACTAATATTTCTACAGTAACTGACCAAGTTTAACATCAATGCACCTTGATTCCGATATGACAAGCTGTGCATTTTGACGTTCATTTTTATTAAACCCTGGTACATTAATATTTATTCGTATTATGGACATCATAGGATATATATTTCATCCACAAATTCACAAATTTATGGGCATTTGTTTCACTTTCAATCAATTCCTGCTTCAGAACACATGTATTCCTCCAGGTGTCTTGACTGGTCTTTTCATGTGACTTCTACCCAAACACATTATTTTCGATTTTCATAATCAATTTTGAAGCAAAACTCACACCCTTTATGATAAACCATAACCCTAATATTACAAATAGATGTATAATTGGTTTGAATGAATGTATGTTTATCAATATAAAATTTTCTTTATATTTTCAGATATCACTTCAATCCATTTTTTAAAGTTGAAACCAATTATATTCTTTATTCACTCTATTGTCTATTCATACATTTTCTCTATATTCAGAGACACAGGGTGCACGTATTTGTACCCCCAATACTAATTTATATGTCTTCAACATATTGCTTCCAGAAATGGTGGAAGAAATACTCATGTCACCTGATATAAATATACATTTTTTCAGTGTAATATTCTGGACACAAAACGCAAATGTCACACTTATGATTGTACCAAATCCTAAATAGGAAGTGAGCATGGATTACTAAAACCATCCATGTCCAGGTTGCCTAATGCTCTCAAATGTCTATCCTGTCGGTGACTACATATTTGTTTCTTCCTAAGATTATATATTAAATCTCAACCTGTTGAAAATGTCTAATCCTATCACTCACTTTATACTTTGCCTGATTTCCTAATGTTTCTATTGATAAATGCTTTCCTACATATTTTTTCCAGTTCATCACTGTGACCAACTCTTCACATGTGCTGACATTTACATTCACTCTCTAACCAAAACTCTATTGCTAAAGTACTTTTGGTCCAAATCCTATTCTCACTCTTCTATCTAAACCTACACTATCTTCCTAATCCTACCGACTATCCCTTTTTGACTGGATGTTTTCTTACACATTCAATCAACCAAGGTACATGGTCCTTTGCCATTATATATCGATTTATCTGAGATATCTGTGCAGAACATTGTTCAAAGCTAAGTTTCCCACTCCAGTGCCCAGTGCACTTCTGGGCTTCAAATCTTATCTAGAATTCCATTGTCATAATTATATTTCACCTCTATATTCTTATAAATACCACAGGATCCCAATATTCTTATTCATCCAGCAGAATGATTCCTAACACAAATCGAACCTGTTATTAACCCTAACCATATACTGTTCCCTCAATCTATCTTTACAAAAGAGCAGGACTGAGTTGGTCTTACAATACAAAAATGTAGGGAGACTTTCACCTGCTGAGAAGCTCAAAGGTCTATGCAGATATAATCCCTGGAGAAGATATAGGGAACTATGAAGTACCTGAGAGAGAAAAAGTCATCTTCAATTGCAAACAACCTGGTCATGACGAAGGGATGTGTCTGAATCAGCCTCTATCTTCTTAATGTAGAGAAGATGGACCAAACCAGGCCTATGTAGAGAGCTGTTCCCAGGTGCCTATGGTTGATATAACTTTCTATCTTGTGAAATTGTAACAGGAAATAGGGGCAGCCTCCATCTCATGAGACCCTTGGAAGCAACTGTTAGGACAAAGTGGTTGCAAAGGCAGCAAATTCAATCAGTTCCAGAAAGAAGTGACCTCATCTAATTTTCTTGGTGAAGGAACACTCTAAACTTGGAATCCAGGCACCCAGAGGCAGTCCCAGTTCCAGTCCCAGTGGGCTCACTTGTTTAGATTTACAGAGGACAGAGTCCGTCTTTCTTGGTAAATACTGATGTGAGTATGGCCAAATGCCAGGTGAGCTCTGAAGAGGGGCCTTTCCTGAGAAAGCAGGTAGTGTCTCACTGCTGGTCCCGGACAATTTCACAGAGTTAGCCAAAGAGACCTGATCTGAGACAGGACAGGCCGTTTCGGGGGAACATAAAATGGTCCACCAGTCAGAGGGCTCTCCAGATAGTCACATACCTACTTGGAGGAAGGAGGTGCCTTTGTGGTTGTGGGTGTGAGTTTGTGGTTTTGTCTCATGTTCTGAGAATAGGTAGGAAAGGCAGTTTGTTTGGTTTGGAATGGACTGTGTCTACTGAGTGCTTTGACAAGGCAAGTGTTTCTATGTCTGTGTATCCCACCGTGTCTGTGGTTGTAGACATTAGAAAAGAGAATGCATCAATGGATTTGTCATGTCTAGTAGAAAGCTTCTCAGCATTCATCCTGCCTAATTTATGAATGGACTGTGGATTGCCTTATGGATGTGCAACACCTACTATCTTCCAAAGTTCCTGTTTTCTTCGTAGAATTATGGCCACTCTTCAGAATAGGCTTATGATTTTATGTCCACCATATGAACCACCTCCAAGATCTGTGACATGGCTATGTACTGGATAGCTGAAGGGAATGAGAGCATGTCAGAAAACACTGATATCATTGGGACCAGGAGAGTCTCAATGGAGAAACCCTGCTTTGGGTCTTTTGCTTATCTATTTGTCTGTTGCCCTGAATGTCAGGAAGTTCTTTGACTCAGGCCACCCCTTTTTGAAGCCTGAAGAAAATAGTTTTCAAATGAAAATGAATGGGCATCACCTTGGGCTCTTTGCTTAATTGCTTTAGAATGGGATGTGTCTGAATCAGCCTCTTGGCCCTGTGTGAGGCTGTGGCTTTGATTCTCAGCACCTGATGGGTCTAAAGAAGGATCCCATGTGTGCATCCAAAACCAAAATGGCCAAAAGAGCGGTCATTGTGGATGGAGTCTCTCGTCTTCCTCTGTAATGTTCCTGCCTCCATCAAGTGAGAATAGGGATCCTTTGGGTCAAATGAGTTCTTCAAAGCCCTGCAGAGTCTAGCCCATAGGTGCTTGGGTTTTCTCATGACTCCCATTTACAAAAAGAATCTAAACCCCACAGTCACTAGGCCACAAATTGCAGAAGTGGAGCAGTATTAACGGCAGGCCTATTTGATCACTCCTGGTTCACAGGAAGGGAGTCCGGGCCTTTAGGCATATGAGGGGTAAGGAAGCTTCTTTTGGACATTGTCTTGGGCTGTGCCCCTCATAGAATCCTCCAGCCAGAGGTAATGATGAGTGTCTATATGGAAGAAGATGAGGTCAGTGTGGGAGTGTTTTGGTTTTAATTGTGGTCACTTGTGTGGCGGTTGGAAGAGATGAATTGGTCCACGTGGCCTGGAACTCTGGCGTAATTACCCTTAGAGACTGCATTCTGGAACTGATCTTAGAGAAGTATTGCAATGAGTTGTGTTGGGATTTTAGGAGGCCACGCATGGAGTCCTTGGAAAATGAGTCTTGACCCAGGGTTGCTTTCCACAGAGCACTGGGAATCTCAGCCAGGATATCACATGATTTTATTCTGAAAGACTTGGCAGCAATAGTTGAGAGTCAAAACAAACATGGACCTCATATTGTAGACCTCAATGGGCCTGGCTTCATGTGAACTCTTGGCCACTCTTTTGGAAGCCTTGCCTGTGAGAGTTCTCGAGAGCTTTCATTAAAATGAGTTTCCTCAACATTTAATGGTTCCTGAATGAATTGAAACCCACAGTGCCTCCAACTTCATCCTTTAAAAATGGTTAGATAAATACCATGAAATGTTTAAAATTCCCATGAGCAGGTGGCACTGGAAAACCTTTGGATGTGCTGTTTCTGATTATGAATATACCAGAAGGTGCCTTGATTGACTGGTTTTCATGAAAATGGTATAGAAAAGAGATGCAAGTAAGTTCGAGCCTGCTGAGTAGTGGACCTAGAGAAGTTGTGGGCAGGTGTGTGATAAAAAATCTGTGGTTTGGCCATGTGGATCTGCCTTTGGCTTCCAAATGGATTGTGACTGATATGGTGCAGCCAGCAGACCCTTCTCTGAAAAGGCATCTTGTTATATGTAGGAGTTTCAGGGCAATGTTCAGAATCAGGTTGCTATGCTCAAGGAGGCAAGCTGGTGGGATAGAAGCATGGTTGGTGCATTTTCCTGCAGACCCTGACCCACCACACGTGACAGAACTCGCTCCAGCACTGTGTCCCAGTTGAACTCCTTGTTTCATGAAGCAAATTCCAAATTGCGAGTGCAGCAGCAAGAAACAGCACGAAAAGTGGAGGATGACCAAATGGGTTCACAGTGCACACGGGGAGACACTTAGCCCCCATTGGTCACAGTTTACCTACAAAGAGAGAATTTAGCAATGCTGCCTCATGTTCATTGGAAAACAAGAAACCATGTGCTCACAAAGGTCACAAAAATGCAGACCCAGCTTGGATGGTCTCACTACAATGGAAGCTAAAGCTCCTGACAACAACATATATTTCATGTGCCCAACCTCAGAGGCAGTTTCTTAAGAACTCTTTAGGCCAGCAGAGCTCCATGTTTGTGGAGAGTTTACATTGTCCCTTAATTTTGGAAACTCCTCTACCTTCTCCAAATTTGTGAAAATTGAGCAGTTTCCATTGCAGATATGTATTCACAGATTTTCTAACTCTTCTCCTCTAATTGTGTCATACATGGGGCGAAGGTAATGTCAAGGCATTGCTCTGGATGAGAGTGGGAAGATATTTGTGTAGCACATATTTGCATACACATTGCATTCATTTTCAATTTTCTATTCGAAATACTGAATCCCTGACACTATCCCATACCCTACTATCCTCTGACTACTAATCCTAATATGATGGAGAAAAATACCCAAACAGAATAGAAATACAAGCAGTTCAGAGGAGGCATGCTGCATACTTGGACTTACCTTTTGCATGATAAATGGTAGGTGTTATAAATCTAGTCAATTTTTAATTGAAATAGTTCACCATGTGTTTTTAAATTAAACAAATATATGAATTCCTGTCTCCCTTTCTCTGTAGCCTATTCATCACATGTATTTTCATATGCACTTATAGAATCCTACCTGGTATCACATGTACATTTTTGTGAGGTGGCTGACTTGGCAGATACAAATTGTGAGAAGAGATCACTCCTCCAAATTGCTGTTGGAACTGAAAATTCCACCTATAGGGAAACTTCCTAGTAGAACATCATTATACATAAACTCATGTTCAGTAAAATAAATATTTTTGCATCTGTGGATGATATATATTTAAAGATGAATTTCGATTGGCATATATATTGCTACTTTTAAATGTCTGTGTGTGTTTTTTTTGTGTGTGTGTGGGTATGTGTGTGTGTGTGTGTGTGTGTGTGTGTGTGTGTGTGTATATATATATATATATATATATATATATATACACTCTCCAGATTTTTCAAAATATGAAATATATGTGTCTTATATACACTCTCTAAATTCATTCATGTTCATGCATGTGGATTTATAATAAACTTTCCAAAATATTAGTCTCAGAAATATTCATCCACCTTAAATACATATTTGTTTCCTAGTACTGAAAACTAACTTCAGTGAATGGTGCATACAAATGTTAATAATTCTACAGGAACTGATCCAGTCTATCACCAATGCAAGTAGATCCCAATGGGACATGATATATAATATGATGTTCATTTATATTCAACACTGGTACATTATTATTTCTTCAGTTTTTGCTCATCATAAGATATGTATTTCATCCACAAGTTCACAAATTTGTAGGCATTTCTTTAAACTTTAATCACTTCCTACTTCACAACACATGTATTGTCAGGGTTTCTTGACTGGTCTTTTCATGAGACTTCTTTCCAAACACATTATTTTCGATTTCCATAGTCACTTTTGAAGTAAAACTCACACACTCTTCATGATAAACCAAAACACTAATATTGACATTAGATGAATAACTGGTTGGAATGAATGATTGTATATGCATATAAGATTTCCAGTAATTTTTCAGATATCAGTTCATCCCATTATATTAAGTTGGAACAAGTTATATTACTTATTCACAGTATGGTCTATTCATGCTTTATCTCTATATTCATAGACATAGGGTACACCTCTTTGTACGCCCAATACTAATTTTATGTCATCAGTATATTGCTACCAAAAATGGTGGAAGAAATACTTATGTCACCTGATCTACATATACATATTATCACAATAATATTCTGGACAAAAATGTAAATGTTACACTTATGATTGAACCAAGCAAAGCCTAAATGAAATGTGAACATAGATTACTAAAAACATCCATGTCCAGGGTGCCTAATGCTCTCAAATGTCAATATTATTGGTGACTTCATATTTGTTTCTTTCTAAGATTCAACCTCAAGCCTGTTGAAAATGTCTAATCCTCTCACTCACTTTATACTTTCCCTGATTTCGTAATATCTTTATTGATATCTTCTTTTCTACATGTTTTCCCCACTTCATCATCGTGACTGGCTCTTCATATGTGCTGACATATACATTCACTCTCTAACTGAAATCCTATTGCTAAAGAACTTTTGTTCCAAATCATATACTCACTCTTCTTCCTAAAACGACCGACTATCTTCCTAATCCTACCGACTATCCCTTTTTGAAGGGATGTTCTCTTCTACATTCAATCTTCCAAGGTACAAGGTCCTATGCCATTGTATATCAAATTATCTGAGACATCTGTGCAGAACATAATTCAAAGCTAAGTATCCCAATCAAGGGCCCAATGCCCTTATGGGTTTAAAATCATACCTGGATTTCTGTTTTCATACTTATGTTTCACCTCTACATTCTTGTAAATATACCAGGTTCCCAATACCATTATTCATCCAGAAGAATGATTCCTAACACAAATCGAAATCAAACCTGTTATTAACCCTAAACATACACTGTTCCCTCAATCTCATTTTACAGAAGAGCAGGGACAAAGTTGTTCTTACAATACAGAAAAGTAGGGGACCTTCCACCTGCTGAGATCCTCAAAGGTCCATGCAGAAATGATACCTGGAGAAGTTGTAGACAGGTATGAATGACCTGAAAGAGCAAAAGTCATCTTCGATGACAAACCACCTGGTCAGGATGAAGGGATGTGTCTGAATCAGCCTCTCTCTTCTTATTGTGGAGAAGATGGACCAAACCAGGCCTGTGTGTGTGCCTATGGTTGATATACCATTCTAAATTGTGAAAGTGTCAGAGGAAGAAGGGGCAGCCTCCATCTCATGGGGCCCTTGGAAGCAACTGTTAGGACCAAGTGGTTGCAAAGGCAGTGACCTCATTCAGTTCCAAAGAAAGTGTCATACCTCATTTCCTTGGTGATGGAACTCTCTGAACTTGGTATCCAAGAAGCCAGGCACCCAGATGCAGTTCCAGTCCCAGTCCCAGTGGGCTCACTTGTTTGGATTTACCAAGGACAGAGTCAGTCTTTCTTGGTACCTACTGATGTGAGGATGGCCAAATGCCAGGAGAGCTCTGAAGAGGGACCTTTCCTGAGAAAGCAGGTAGTGGCTCACCACTTTTTCCTGACAACTTCACATAGTTGGCCAAGGAAACCAGATCTGAGAGAATACAGGCCATTTCGGGGGAACATAGTATTGCCCACCAGTCAGAGAACACTCCGGATAGTCACAGACCTACTTAGGGGAAGGAGGTGCCATTGTGAGTGTGGGTGT